>NC_134111.1:45783750-46084285 GCF_040939455.1 Microcebus murinus | reverse complement strand
AATTCTCCTTTCCAGAAAGGGTTATGCCTCCTCTCAACACCAACAAAAAATAATGTTACAAAAATGTTTTCATAACTTTGTTAACAATCAGCTCAATTTTCTTTTTGGTTTTCCAGAAAAATGCATCTAATCAGCTCAATTTTCTTTTGGCTTTCCAGAAAAATGCATCTAATTTTTTTATTTGTTAAACCTTTTTTTTCACTGTTGCATTTGCCTGAAGCATTGGGAGTATATTTGTAAATTGTTTACTTTTGATGATGATTGAATTATGATTTTCTTCTTGCCCATTTCGTATGGGGCAGAGGATATACCCTGCCTCATATGAAAATGTTTAAGTAAGAACAAAGACATGTGATAACAAAGGGTGATAACAAAGAAGGGTGGCAGTAGTTGGCTTTACCTCTGCTTCATATGAAAATGTATAAGTAAGAACAGTGACATGTGATAACAAAGGGTCAAATTAAATGGAGAACTAGTCAGGTATACAGGGGGAAAAGGCAATTGGAAAAAATGTGAGTACTAGAACACCTGGTATGGCCTGGGATTCTCAACCAGAGGGGTTAGCTATCTTTAGAGGGATGACAATTTGAAGGGGATGAGTAATATTCCTGATATTTTGTACTCAGGGTATAGTGATAAAATATCTGCTGCAGTGCCTGGAATAATTCCAGAAAATGAAGAATTGTCCAGCCCCAGATGGGATGGAATCACATCCAGGGTATTGATAATAGCATGGTTGAAAGGAATAAAGAGGGGAAATTTGAAGAAATCCTGGAATAATGGAATGCTTAGCCACCTAAGCCTCCCCAGGTGTTTGGTGAAGAGAAAGAGAATCTTCATGAATATTTGCATTGCGACTTCAAGCCAAAGGCACATGGTATTCTCTTAATCTGTTGAGTAACAGAAAACTTAGGAACATCTTATATCTTTAGAAAGATAGCATAATGGTATAGAAGCATAAAGAAGTTAAAGATCACCTCCAGCTCCCCATGACTCAGGTTTCTAGGATGCTCAGTTCTCAGACCGTAACTTGGAGCTTGAGTCAGTGCATCATCTCCCAGGAGGCTGACCGATTAGACCAAGACACCATAACATCAGTGCTGCAGGTCTGAATAGTCTATAAGGATGGTGTGGAACTCCAGCCCTTCTATTGTGTAGTTAAATATGAAATATCCAATTTCAAATCAAAAGTTTACTTTATTATATCTCAAACAAGAAGCAGTACAGTTAATCAAAGTATGCTCCTAAGCTATCAACATAGTTTTGCCATATTAACAGTAGCTTGCTCATGTCAGCAGCGAAGATGCCTGGAGAGCAAGCAACAATGAAATCATGAAACAATTTTCCCTAGCTTCTTGAGAATTGAATACTTTTTATTATGAGAAGTGGTCCAAAGCCTGGAAGCAGTTGGTGCAAGGGCTGGTAAATACAATGGATGACAGAGAGTTTGCAAGTCCCTCTGCTGTAGTTTGAGCAACATTGTTTTTGCTACATGTGGTCTTGCAAGAGGATTGGCTTGTCTCTATTGATCAATCTCAGCTGATTAATTATAAGCATCCTCATCATTTTGTCCATTTTGTTGTAGTAGACACCTGCTGTAATTGATTGACCAGGTTTCACCAAGCTGTAATAGATAATACCAGCGCTGGACCACCAAACACACATCATTAGGTTTTGGGGTTTTTTTATGAATATTTGATTTTGGGGTGCCAGACTGTGTCGGCACTTCATCTTTATCCAAACATTGTGGTGAATACTTGCAATTGTCAGAAATAATCCCTTTTTTATCACATGTAGCAATATGGTTATAGAAATGTTTCACTGTGACAGAAAAGAAAGGCAAGCTTCAATAAGATTTCTCTTCTGATGCTCATTTAATTCATGCTGTGCCCATCTATCCAGCTTTGTTACCTTGCTGATTTGTTTCAAATGGAATAGTATATAGGTGGAATAGTAATGTCAAACCTTGCTGCTAATTCACACATAGGTTGAGATGGATTTGCTTCCACTACAGCTTTCAGCTTGTCATCATCCACCTTGGTCTCAGGTCACCCACGTGGCTCATTTTCAAGATTAAAATCACCAGATGGAACTTCTCAAGCCATTGACATACTGTGTGTTCATTAGCCACATCCTTCCCAAACACCGCAAATCTTAACACTGAACAATTAATAATTTTTATGCATTATCTCACTCCTTACAATGACCCTATGAGGCAGGGTATTCTTTTTGTTAATGTTACCATTACCATTCTCATTTTTTTAAAGAGGAAGCTGAACCTTCGTGAGGTTTATTATCTTGCCCCAGTTTACAAGGAGCCAGGTTTGGGAGACTGCTCCCAAATCCCTCCTTTTAACTACTAAACAATCCTGCCTCGCTTTTATTCTCCAGTGATGTTAATCGATTTTGCTTTTATATATAAAAAGCACCCATTTTCTTTCTTACAAGCTAAGAGAGATGCAAAAGTATCTGAAAATATAGATATATATTCAAGGCAAGTGCCAGAAATCTGATAATGCAGTACCAATGTCACCAAATTCTAAATGGTGCCATTTCAGCCAGAAAATCAGAATGTAGATGGCCTACACATTATAATAAGAGAAAAACCACTGAAATATTCAGATATGAGATATTAACATTTATTCACATGAATCATAAAATACTACTATCTAAAACACAGAAAATATAAAGGACAAGCAACATACATACTATTATCATTTTAGTTGTGCAGATTGTATAATATACTAACAGAACTTTACTTCATTTAACTGTAATTCAACTATATTTATACCTTAAAATAAGGTAGTTAGGATTCAGTTTCTGTCAGTTACAGCTATTTCCTTTATTTTTCACTCTCAGAGATTGAAAGCATTATACAAAATAAAGTTATCTTCAGATTGTGCTAGGATATACATAGAATTTCAGGTGTCAAACCAATATATTATTCATCAAGTTCTTAAATAATTACTCTTATTCATTGATCTTTACACAATGGTCTTCAATATATCTTTGAAATTAAGGGATATGGTTTGAAAATGTTTTCTGGAAAGCCAAGATCAACAACTTCTATTTACAAAATAGATGTACATATGCTGTTCTCTGGGAATAGGTTTTGTAAGGCATTCAATTTTATGAATAATCTAAAATTTCACTTTTTGTTTCTCTTTGCAGAGATTTTTTTCCCTTTGCATAAACACAAAGATGACCTTGATTTCCTTTCCATAAATCTTCAGCACATTTTGAGGACTTTCTTTGAAATATATGTCTCATCTTCTCTACATAATACTTTTACAAATTGAACAATGTGCTACATTGAAAACCCTGAACAAAGCACCTTGTATGATTTACTAGTGCTCATTCTTAGAGCTTTGCTATAACCAGCCAAAATCAAAGATTAGTGGGTTTGATACTAACTCAAATAATGAACAAATGCCTTCTAATAATTCATATGCTCTTGCTGTAGCATTGGTTAGAGTTTATTGGAATTAGATACTTTAGAATTTTATCTTGTTCCTAGGAATATTTTTTCTTGAATTTTGATTCTTTCTGTAAGCCCAAGAAAATATAGCCGCTTCATGAAAAGAAATTATATCTAATCATGTTGCTTTGCTTTATATACTTATATCCTCTCTGCTGTAATTAATATATTTTATCAATACACAGAGTATATTTTAGTCATATATTTCATAACCCAAACTTCAATTTACCCTATATGACCATTTTCAATTGTTTTCATAAGCATGAGCTTTCTTGTGGCATTTTAACATTTGTTCAATTATTCACTTTATCCTAATTATAACAGAGAATTTTACAGACATTGAATCTTCATATTAGGATAGGGAATGATGAGTTTTAAAGTTTATTTTAGCTATAAATTATATGTATTTTTTTTAAGGCATTACCTTCTACTTTGATTTCTTGGTAGCATTGTTTCACAGTGGCATTTCAATACATTAAATATATTCAGCTATGATAGAAACTGCAAATATTACTTCTTTGTTGAATTACTTCACAAAAACAATAGAATGGAAGATAATCCTAGAATATGAGAATTATTCAAACCCACTCTCATCTCTGAGGTAAAACGTAGTAACTTAAGTAGCAAGATGAATCAAAATGAAAAAAAAGTGATATGAGGATTAAAAAATAGGTTTAATATAAAATATGCTACAGATATAAAATCCCAATATAATTTAAGGTGAGCTAAAAACATCTGAAACTGAGTTTAAAAACTAATGTGGTTATTATTACAAGTCTTAAATATAGCTTAGCACAATATCTTTGAAATTTTTTTATTTCAAATAATTATATGGGGCACAAATGTTTTGGTTACAAGGAACACTTTTGCAATGTTTGACTTAGGGTTATAAGTGTGCCTGTCCCCCAGATAGTGCTCACTGTACCTGTTCAGTAGGTTTTCACCCTTTCTATCCTCTCCCCTCCCCAATGATTGATTTCCATTCAGTTATACTTCCCTCTATCCACATATGTGTTCATCAGTTACTTCCAGTTTAATAGGGAGTTCATGTGTTGTTTGTTTTCCCATTCTTTAGATACTTCACTTAGGATAATGATCTCCAGTTTTATCCATATTGTTGCAAAAGGCATTAATTCATCCTTCATTGTGGCTGAGCAGTATTCCATGGTATACATATATCATATTTTGTTAATCCACTCATGAGTTAATCAGCATTTGAGTTGATTTCACACCTTTGCAATTGTGAATTTTGATGCAATAAGCATACCAGTGTAGATGTCTTTTTAATAAAATTCTTTCTTTTACTTTTGGGAAATACTCAGTAGTGGGATTGCTCAATTGAATGGTAGGCCTACTTTTAGTTCTTTGACAATCTCCATGCTGTTTTACATAGAGGCTGTACTAATTTGCAGTCCCACCAACAGTTTATAAGTGTTCCTTTCTCTCTGTATGCATGTCAGCACCTATAATTTTTGGACTTTTTAATAAAAGCCATATTAACTAGGCTAAGGTGATATCTAATTGTGGTTTTAATTTGCATTTCCCTGTTAATAAGTGATGTTGAACATTTTTTTCATATGTGTGTTGGCCATTTATCTATCTCATTTTGAAAAGCTTCTGTTGATGTCTTTCGCTCACTTTTTAATGGGATTATTTGATTTTTTTCTTGCTGCTTTTCTTGAGTTCTTTGTAGATTTCAGTTATTATCCCTTTATTGGATGTTCAGCATTTGGAACCAGAAAAGAGCCAAAATATCCAAAGCAATCATAAGCAAAAGAAACAAATTTGGAGACATCACATTACCAGACTTCAAACTAAACAACAAGTCTATAGTAACCAAAACAGCATTGTATTGGCATGAAAATAGAGACATAGACCAATGGTAAAGAAGAGAAAACCCAGGAATGCGAATAGCCTAGCCACATGTAGAAGAATGAAATAGGATCCATATCTCTCACCACTCACGCAAATTAGTTGAAGATGGATAAAAGACTTTAAGGTATGAAACCATAAGAACTCTAGAAGAAAATGTTGGGAAAAAACTCTTCTACATATCAGCCTGGGCAAAGAATTTATGAAGACTCCAATGGCAATTAAAGCAACAACAAAAATAAGTAAGTGGGAGTTGATTAAATTTAAAAGCTTCTGCACAGTTAAGAAAATAACCAACAGAGCAAATAAAAAGCCTAGAGAATGGGACAATATCTTATATGTAAGAAATATTCAACATATTTATTGAGTGGATTTTGCAGTAGTTAGAAAAATCTGATTAGAAACCAGTTTGCTGACTCCCCATTTAAAGAAGGTGTGTATTAAAGTTTATTTTTTATAATTTTTGAATATTTAATTCTTAAATCTTCTTTAATCTATTGATACTATTTTATTGTACCATCATAAACACTAAATAAGTTCAACACAATGATTTCATGAGCTCATAGTATGACTTCATTTTCCTTCATGTTTTAAATCATATTTAAGTCCAATTTGAGAAAGGTTGAATTAGCTGAATTTTATTTATACTATTGAAATAGGATTATGAAATTTTTCTCTCACAACTTTATTTCTCAAAATTTTTTGTTACCATGAAATGGTATTTCTGTAAAATAAAATTTGTTTAAAACCCTTCCAGCATACTTATTATATCTATTGCAACTCACAAATAGTAATTTATTATTTATTATTCCATGATCTTTTTCTATATATTTCCTGCTAACTCTTAAGGCATTCAAAATTAATGCAAACATAATGGTAAAAATTAAAAAATATTTATGATACATTATTATCAAAGGAGATAATTGAAATTGGAACACTCGTCAAATTAGCCATGAAATTAGGCTTTTATTTTTTTAAATATTTAATTTTGTAATTGTTTTACATTTACAAAAAATGTGCAAAGATGTTATAGAGCACTAATCTGTATTGTTAACCCACTTTCCCATTTCCCACGTTGTTAACATCTTTCATTACCATGGTGCATTTATCCAAACTAGGAGACCAATATTGGCATATTACTATTAACTAAACTCCAGACTTAATTTGGATTTCACTGATTTTTTTCACTGTTGTCCATTTTTTCCCCTAGAATCTTATTTAATGACAAAATCTCATCCAGAATATTACATTTTAATCATATGTCTCCTTAGCCTTATCTGATCAAAGATAATTTCTTTGTCTTTGTTTTTTTATGACATTGACAGTTTTAAGGAATAGTGGTCAATTATTTTATAGAACATCTTTCAGTTTGGTTTTGTGTAATATTTTCCTCATGGTCATATTAGTATTATATTTTGAGGGAAGAATGCCACAGAGAAGTGCCCTTCTTAGTCACAGCCTATCAAGAGTACGTGCTCTCAACATGATTTATCACTGGTAATGTTACCCTTAGTCACTTGATTAACATAGTGTTCATTGGGTTTTTTCATTGTAAAGTCACTTTTTTCCTCTTTTCATACTCTGTCCTTTGGAAGAGAGCTACCAAGTGCAGCTTATACTCAAGGAGGCAGGGGATAGTTGAAGTTCCACCTCTTCACAAGGCCAGTATCTAAATAAATTATTTGGAATTCTTCTCTAAGGACAACTTGTCTCTTCTGTCCCATTTACTTAGGGTTCTGGTTTTTACAGAGCAAAATATTAAAGTAAGAAGAAAGAAGGGATCATTTTCAGATGACTTTCTTTTGAGAAAGATAGTGAACTTAGAAAATGTGCATCTTCTTGCGTTTGAGATTCTCAACATGTACAAAAAAAGATCTGGAAACTGGATTCCAGTGTTTTGTAATGAAAGCTGGTAGGAGAAGAAGAAAAAAAGAAGACAGGACATTAAGATCATATCGCAGTGTTTAAATATTCATACCTATACCAGCTATGCCCTTTAAGAATTTTTTTTGAAGGCTAAAAGATCTTACATGTCAAAATACTTCAAAAAGATTGTATTTTCAGGTCAATTTCTCTGAAAAATGTTAACATTCACTCATCCATCAGCTTCCAGTAAAATCTGGTGTGCACACTAATGTATACTGTTGATAACTTCATCTCCCCTTTACGAACCTTAGCCAAGATGCTACTTTGCTACTCTTCTCTATTCCAAACTCCACATCCTTTGAAGGATGTTTAGTGTTCTGAGTTCTATCCCAGACTCCAAAGTATCATCAAAGACTACACGTAGAAGATGCATGATATCAAAGACTTCATCTACAATATGTGTATTTTCATACTTCAAAATCACATGTAGAAGAAAACAGGGCAAAGATTTTTGCTTCCTCAGCACTTATATTTTTATATGAAATACAATTAGAGATTATAAGTGGTAGAAAACAAAGCATCGGTTATGAAGCCCAAGTCCCCTGTTTTACAGAGTTTGAGAGGGGTTATGATGAGGAAAGACTCAGTAGAGCTCAGATTAGAAAAGAGTTCTCACCTTTTATAACCCACGATTATTAAACAACACAAATGTGTTGAAAGACAAGACTTTTACTACATCAAACAATTTGAGCAATATGGTAAGGCAATATTTTATCAGCCACCATAAAAATTTGTCTGATTAGTAAAGTAGGAGATAATAACTCATAACTTACTTTGGTAAGGTTTGCAGATATTTTCCATTGTCCTTTAGTTTAAAAGAACTAGGAATTCGATAAAATAATGGCTAGCATCCTGAAAGGGTTAATATCTTTTCTACAAAGTGTGAAAATCTGATAAATTCAAGGCTTCCTCCTGAAGAGGAACTAATCCAATATAATAGTGATTTTTATACTCAGACCTTTGCTTTAAATCAAGTTCAGCTGCTTTGGCTTTGTTTTTGCACTACATTTTGTTGTGTAATAAAATAAATTTTCATTTGTGTATTTTCTTTAAATTTCCTCATAGTGGTGAATATTCTTTTTCTCTTATCAAATATTCATATTCATTCAACAGCAAAAGATATCAGAAAACTCAACTTCTCAACCTCAAAGACCTTCAGCAAGAATTAAAGGTTATGCATTAATTTCAAGAGACGCAAATTGATTTTAAGGTCCTTATTAACCAGGTGAAACAGGAAATGCATTATTCTTGGTGACAAATGCATAATGGTTTAGGCTCTCATCCTATGCTATGCTTTGGGCATTGTTCCACAGAATTACACAAAATGAAAATTTTACTCCTATTTATTCAACAGTCACAAAAATCATTACTCGACCAAATGAGAATTTTAAACTTGTAATTTAAGTTTCAACTTGAAACTTTCCTCTGCCTTCTTCCTCCCAGTCATGTCTTTAAGTTATGCTTTCTTTTTAATGTGTATTACTTAGCTGAAGAGGGTCTACAGATCTTTATAGGCATTGTGTAGATTTCAAGGTTAGGAATCCTGAGCAAGATTTGGTACATGCAGAAAACAAACAAAATGGCCCATCCAGATGCAGCTGAATGAGCCAAGGGACCTGCCACATCACGCATCAGTTCACACTTTAAAGCCAGAGGACTGTGTCTCTCTATTAGAGAGAAGCCATTATACAAAAGAACAAAGGGATAAGAACAAAATGTCAATCCTTGTAAAAATTACTATGGCTGTAGTCAGCCCAATTTAAATCCCATTCCCTTGTTGAATTTTCCACCCTTGACTGGAGAAGGCCTGGGGAAAGAAAAAGGAATCGAGGAGGAGTTGAGAGAATGGGTTCCAGTCAGAAACTACCAGAGAAGTGATGTGGCATGAACTATTCAGTTCTTGCCTTGGCTGATCTAATCAAAAGGAATGAAAGAGTCAAAGAAGGTGGCATGTATTCCACTGACTAGGGATGAATGTTAACAGATACTTAATCATCAAAGACCTGGTCCATCAGCCCCCATAAACCTGCAGGTTGTATCTATTATTGCTTTAGTCTTTTGTGTGAGGAAAACACCACCCAACATTAAAGAATGAAGGTGATAGTACTCCTTGGGAAATTATTTCTCTAACAAAATATTTCCTGGTCCCTTTGTGTTTTAATAGGTGAAAATGAGGGTTTACTCAAAAAACGTCCCCCACTTACTCTGGTTAGTGACTCCGAATTTCATCTTGGCTCAACTCAGTAGTGAGTGAACTAAAACAAACAAACAAAAAAAAAATGGATCATCTGTCTGACTGCATTTTAAACACACTATACCATCCTAAATGAAAACTGTTTAGGATAGACTGCTTTCCCAATGTTATCTTCAAGGAATGCATAAATCTATTTTCCTCCTATGCTTGAAATTGATTAATGTTGAAACATAGTCATTCATCTTCAAGACTGAGAATATTTAGAAACTAAAAGGTTTTTGAAGTTAAGATTCAAAACTTAATGGAAGCTGTTTTCTGCTCTAAAGGTGTAGCCTATTTTCCTAGCTATAGCTTTATCATCATCAAAACTGTTTGTATTTGAGTGGATAATATACAAAGAGAGTTAGCCAGTTACGTAGCTTTTACCTTCAAAAACTGGCAAAATATAAACAAACAAAATTGTGCATGTAAACAAATAACTATGGTAACTCAAACAACACACTAAGTGTATGCCAGTTATCATTTAAAAATGAAGTCCTAAGAATATACATTTGTGGCTGGGCGTAGTGGCTCATGTCTATAATCCTAGCACTCTGGGAGACCGAGGCAGGTGGATAGCTCAAGGTCAGGATTTTGAAACCAGCCTGAGCAAAAGCGAGATCCTGTCTCTACTGAAAATAGAAAGAAATTAATTGGCCAATTAAAAATACATAGAAAAAAAAATTAGCCAGGCGTGGTGGCACATGCCTGTAGTTCCAGCTACTCAGGAGGCTGAAGAAGGAGGATCGCTTGAGCCCAGGAGTTGGAAGTTTCTGTGAGCTAGGCAGACACCACAGCACTATAGCCTGGGCAACAGAGTGAGACTCTGTCTCAAAAAAAAAAAAAAAAAAAAAGAATATACATTTGCATTGCCCACAGAACTTTCCCAAGCTTTTCACACTGTCCTCCCATTTTAGTTATCAGCTCATTTTTACACTGTGTCACCCATGCTAGAAGGCTGAGAATCATTCTAGACTCTCCTTCTCTCTCACCCCTGCCATTCAGTCATTAGCCATGTCCTGTTGATTCTACTGCCTAGAAATCTTTTCAATCAATTCTCTCTTCTCAACTTCCATGTCTGTTGTCTTAGCCTATGTCCTTAAAATTTCTATCCTGGAATTCTCCAATAGCTTTCCACTTCCTCCAGCTCCCTACATTCAATCCATCTGCAATAGAACCAGAGCCAAATTTCTAAAATAAGGAGCTAATTATTTGACTTCTCAGATTAAAACCCTTAAGTGGTGTGCTATTTGTCAACAGTCAAGCCCCACCACCTTTGCATGGAAAGTAAAGCCTCCTTCTTTCCAGCTTCCCTCTTCAGCCATCCTCTTCCTGTGCCAAGGATTCCAGGTATACTAAACTTCCTACCATTTGTTAAGTGGGGTACACATTTTTCCTCCCTTTCGCCTTTACACCTTCTCTGTTGACTACATTATATTATCTCTCATTCCCCACCTCTCCAGTAAATACATCCTTACCTACACACATCTTCATATTCATGAAGAACCTTTACTCTGTGTTCAGTATTAAATAAATTCAAATGTTTCCTCTTCTGTAAGCATTCTGTCATATCTTCAGGAGATACTTTCTGTGCTGCCTCAAAAAATCATTTCTTCCTCTGCTCCATCACTTACTACTTTGTGGTAATTAGATGTTATCATATCTGTCTTTCTACTTTGTTTTATTTATCTTTGTATCTGTAGCACACAGTAGGTACCAACTTAATGTTTGATGGATGAATAGATGAGTGAATTGAATGGATTGATGAAACTTGCTTAATAACTTGGCAATTTAATAGGAAATACTTATTAATTAAATAAATATTCTGATGAATAGGACTTTTGATAAGTAGTAGAGTATAATGTAACATTTAAAATATGGCTTATTTATAAATTGATTAGCATAGAATCATTATTACACATTAAATATCACTTAGACTACTAAATAATTAAAGAACTCTCCATCACACTTGCATACCATCTGGTTCTAAATACTGGAATGTCTGTTTAATTCCAATTTTAGAGATTGTGAACTTCACTAAGACAAGATAATGCTTTCCTTTAAAAAGTGCTTCTGAAATAAAAATGTTATTCTATTTTGTAGTGAAATGTAATACTATCTCATAAACTCACTTAATCTTGTCTATCTGTACATCCTTTTCTAGTTAGAATTTCTCTCTTTAATGGGGTAACTAAAGCTCTACTTGGACAGCTTTCTAATTTGTAATTAAGGATGAAAGGCTGCAAAGGTATACTTGATAAGGAAAGACCGGACAGAAGGTACTAGGAGTCTGAAGGCTAGATCAGGCTCCATGTGAAAAAGGGGTGATGGAAATATTGGAGAAGAACCAAAAGTAAAAGGAACCTCCTTAACACAATTCCTGGGTACTACAAATCATATTACAAATCATTGCAAATGATCTTCATGCAGGTGGTGAAGGGATGGTCTGGTTATACTTTCCTTTCTTGTCTCTCCACATTCTAACTATTCTTATACAAGTTTTCTTTACTTCCAGGTTTCAAGGACAAAAAAAAAATCCCATATTGCTAGAGTTTATAAACCAGTAAAATATTTTAAACATTATGTTAGAATGTTATCAGATCAAATACTGACTTAATTTTTCCAAGAGCATTAAAAAAAACCCTCCTTTTATTATTATCATTAATTTCTAAAATATGTTTTGATGCACAAAGAATTTAATGCAAAATGTCTTAATAAAGAAGATTGCTCTTAATTTAACTTTATGAAAAATGAAGTACATTTCTTTTTTTTTTTTTTTTTTTTTTTTGAGACAGAGTCTCGCTTTCTTGCCTAGGCTAGAATGAGTGCCGTGGCATCAGCCTAGCTCACAGCAACCTCAAACTCCTAGGCTCAAGCAATCCTCCTGCCTCTGCCTCCTAAGTAGCTGGGACTACAGGCATGTGCCACCATGCCCGGCTAATTTTTTCTGTATATATTATTTGGCCAATTAATTTCTTTCTATTTATAGTAAAGACGGGGTCTCGCTCTTGCTCAGGCTGGCTTCGAACTCCTGACCTCGAGCAATCCGCCCGCCTCAGCCTCCCAGAGAGCTAGGATTACAGGCGTGAGCCACCGCGCCCGGCCTATGAAGTACATTTCTTATGGATGAGTAAGAACCTCATGCTAGGCTGACTGACCCTAAACTAAAGATTGGTATCTGGGTAGCATGCCTCCAAGTATGGGAGCAGGCATATAGTCCTCCCTTTAAAGAAGGATGAGTTACAGATAAATCAATTACAAGATGATAGAGGGAAATAAAAGAAGATTCAAAAACAAAAATTATATTCCTGGGTTTATTAATGATGGTATTTTCTTTAAGTGTCAAATTCTCCTCTGATAAATGAGGTCGAAAGAAAAATGTATTGAAAAATAAATTAATCCTATGTGGTTAACATTTACAAATATCCATTTCACTTTTAAGAATTTTATCATCAGCACTCCTACCTAACTTTATCAGTTGCCTTTTTCCAGTTCATTATTGCTCAATGACCTTTGGGGACATTTATTTCAAATACTACCCTTCATCTTGTGAAAATCTCTACCTCTCCAGGGAGCACTTAAGTTCACCTCCTTTTTCTTAAAGATGAAATCAAAGCTATCTCTCTTCTCTTTTCAGTTTGATACCCAAACAAGCCACCAGCATTATGATAATTTAAGACTCAAGTAATGTAGTAATTTAGAAATAACAACCTCTTTGAACTGTGCAATTCAATCTGATTTGCAATCCAAATTGTTTATAATGGTGAAGTTAGTCTTCTTAATGCTATGTATATAACATCTTAGAATAATGCCTATAATGTTTATATATATATATATGTACATATATATATATATATATATATATATATATATACACCCACACATACACTTTTTGAAAGACGGTAGCATCTTGTTAAATCAAAACTGTCAACTAAAAAGAGACCAGACTGCAAAGCAGTAAGACAAAGCATTTACTGGTATCTTAGGAATTACAATTTGGGAGACACAGATTCTACTATAAGCCAAACTGTGTTTAAAAGAGAGCAAGAGGAATAAGGATTTTTACAAAGATGCTGAGAGTGATTACATAGTTGCTTTGAAAGAATTGTCACTGGGGAGGTGGCGTAGTACATGGGTCCATAGTTCGTTGGTCGTTGCTATTCAGGATTTGCAGCACTGGTGAAATTTAGCTGTTTTCCAGGATATTGTGGTCATTGCAGTTTGGTCCAATTCAAAGTTTCAAGGCAAGTCCCCATTTCGCAAGGTTGCAGGTCCTGCAGGCAGTCCTTCTAAGAATGGCTTTCCAGCTCCATTTTGGAGCTCTGAACCAGAGAGACACCGTTTTGTATATCATATTTCCCAAAACATGACCTATTAAAACTACAGTTTAAATATTTACCTACATTTTGTTATAGAGCTTTATATTGACTAAACACTATTATGTTTGTGGCATGTTTACTATTTTGCACTCTGAGGTAAACATTATTGCAAAGTGAAAACAATGGAGGGCTGCTTACCCAAGATCACAATGACTGTACCATCCACTCAACAGATATTTATTGTACTATCAATAGATTTTATCTGTTAATTTCTACTTTGTTCTGTTCCTGCTTTTATCCACCACCTCCTCACCAACACTATCCCACACACACCAGAATTGTTCCATTTAGGTCTAATGGAAAACAAAAAATAAACACAAACTTTGAAATTACAAGGAATGCCTTCAAAACCTGGATTGGTCATCTGACTTGGGTGGATCTCAGGTTTATCAAAATTAACTGGGAATATCATCTATATTTCTCTACCTGTTTGTTTTGTGTTTTGAATTAAATCTTATGTGTATTAGATATAGAAGGGTTATTTCCATTTTTCATTCAGTTTTAGGAATTTCAAATCCTTTTAGGGAGATATCTAATTCATTGGAAAGCAAAAGCTTGAGGACTAAATATCATTCACAGCATCATTCATTGTTTCAATATTGTGCAGTATAAAAATTCATTTGTAAGAAAAATAACTGAATCATTGAAATAAACCGATTAATTCTAAGTTGTTCTTAGCAGTGTTTTCTAGTAATAGAGCATCTCAGAGAAAACATGATATTTGGTGAAGTAGCAACAGATAAAGTGGCATTAGCTTTTAGTGAATGTGCCAGTCTGAAGTCAGGATATCTTAGCCTCAAAGGCTAACAAACCTGATTTTACCTATTTGTGACCTGAATCCATCTCTAGGAACAGATTCACATTAACCAAACTCAAGAGATTTAAGTTTAAGTTTAAAATAAGAATGCCAAATTTATCTATTTAGGAGGAGGATTATTCCTGCTGAGATGAAAGACACTAGGGTCTTCTTTCTAACATGTACCAACTGCCCCTGTGGGCAATACTTGAGAATGTCAGCTGGCACCTGGATATTATTTTTTAAAATTTAGTATGAAAGCTTTAATCTATAACTGTGAAAAGCACTGGATAGGTAGAATTCTGCAGCCAATATGTATTCTTTCAATAAGCAAGCATCATGAAAAGCTAAATCATGATCAGAAGGTTGCCCGGTAAGTATGGGAACAGAATAAGTGGAATATACATTATGTCAGTGTCATTAAGCCTTTGAACAATATAAGAAAAGTTTACATATTTTTTTTTTCTCCAACCTAGAGTCATAACTGCCACTTGAACCAGAGAGATGGTGCATTCTGGAGCAATGTGACCTTTCTTGCTTAAGCAAGTGGTGGCCACAGTTAGTGTTTGCCTCTTTGTATGAGTCCATGACCAATCAACCTCCATGCTGTCTAATATATCCCTTCAATAACACACATTAAGACCTTTGATCAGAGCACAGGCAAATCTTACAGACCTGAGACCTGTTGTCTCTATATTGTGACAATATTGATCTGCTCTTATATGTTGATTTTTAAAGGGCTATCTCTTAATAGGACAATTCTTTTTTGTTCACTTTCCTTCACTTCTCCTTCACTTTAAATTCTTGAGGAAAGCCTGACACTCACATCTTCTGAAAAAAGCAGTTCCAGAACATGTGATGTGAGTGAGCATGACGAGTAAGGAAAATGTCTTTACATTTAGGCAGGAAGCCCCAACAGAAAAGAGAAGTGAGAGAAAGGGGAGACAGACAGGAGAACAGCAGAAAATTCTAACCAGATTTTGCTTTGCAATTCTCTATAGCATAAATCTACAGAAAACATACTGCAAATCCCAGCTCAAAATAACAAACTCCCAATTAACTTGGATCTCAGTCCTTATGCTGTAAAGTTACACAGGAAGAACATGAAATATTCAAATCATTTGACCTCAGTCAACTGTGTCATCCTTCATGGTCAGCTTATATGCCTGAATCACATCATGGTAATTCAATAGGGTAAATTGGAGAAGCAGCAGGCATAGTATCTCTCCTTCTCCTTCCTTCTGACCCTTTTAATGGAAAAATTGAATGTGGGTAGGAGATCTCACATACCAAAGGAAATCCCTCAGTTATAGAATTGAATAAAAGGACTTGCCTATAGGATCTCCTGAATACAGTAAATTATCTTTATGACTTGATAGAATTTTCTTTTAATTTGTAACTCTTAGGGCTCTTTTGATCACCATGTCTACTTCTGCAGTGGTTCAATACTTACAAGATGCTAGAGGAATAGAAATCTCGGAGTCTTGCAATGTATTTACTTAAAAGGTATGAGTTCTCAGATAGCCTAGAAAAATGATTCCATCTCTCCACTATTAATAGCAAAATAAAAATCCCATCCAAAATATACTTCTGTAAGGCAATATGATGCCTGCTGGGGACATATAATAAGGCTATCACCATTTCTCAACCTTACCAACTTTCTGAGCCATCAATACAATGACATCATGTTGGGTATTTGGTAGCTTTATTCCAGTGTCTCCATACACCCTCTGACCTTTCCCATCATCACTCTGAAAGTGAAAGCCTATACTTTTCAGTTAAAGCAGACATATATTTATTTACTGAGAGCTACCAATCACCATAGTGCTATTTTCATTACTTTAAACAACATTCTCTGTGTAAGAAGCACCTCTTACAATTTGAATTCTGCCAAAAATATTTTGCAAAATTTATTATTTCATTCCTTTTGTTGCTTGAAACCCTAACCCTGTTGTCTTTCTGTGGTTATTGCCCAAACCTTTCTTGTGCTTACCATAGGTTGGTAAGTAGAATTTTAAAAAAAAAAAAAAAAAAGACAAACCACCAGAAGGAGCTGACATCTTCATGCTGTCCAAGTAGCAGGGTTCCTGAAATATAAAAATAAGAAATATATCTAGAGAAGGCATGGAGGGAATCTATAGGACATAGATTAAGGAGCATATGCCTGTGTTGTCATTGAACCAAAAGGATAGATACATCCAATGGATACATCCAATGGATAAAGGTCACATATGTAATACTGTCCAGGTTGATGCATAAGCTTGGAGTTTAGCTCAATGCTCTCATCTAGTGGTAATTCCAACCATTTCTCTCTCTCTCTCTTAGTCAAACAAACACATGACATTATCATAGGGATAGCATTGAATCTATTGGGATTTATAAGGCAGTAAAACACTCAAACACTTGAACACCTCACACCTGACAACTGATCTCCATGTGCCCCTATACCATAGGAAAACATTATGAGTTAAATACCTGTTCAAGAATTACTATATAAAACTTATAATAAAGATTGGAAAACAAAAAAGGCCTGACTTCTTATAACTTAAAAAACCTTCAGGGTCTTTAGTGAGTTGTGTCTTTGCTTTGTCTATACTTGGATGGTAGGGTGGAAACTAGAAAAGAGTTGTATAGAACAAAGAATAAGACAGAGAAAGGACTATCAATCTGTTTACACCATAGAATGATGGATTTGTGCATTTGGGAAAGAGCAGGAGGCAAAGGAGAAAAAAATTACTCAGTGATCAAGCATTTTCTTTTCAATTGTTTGATAAATTTGCATTGGTTGTCATTTTTTGCCCATGCTGGGATAATGCTTTATGAATACTATCCTCTTGGGTTTTCTACAAAAGCAAGATGTGTTTCTTATGAGATTATTCCCTAGAGCCTCATTCTGAAATAAACAGTTCATTGCTTATAGGGTTTTTACAGAGCAAGTTCTATTTCAATGGATATATAACTCAAAAAAAGGAACTGTGTAAAAATTATTCCTGCACTCTCACTCCCTACACCAAGGGATTTCTAACTTGTTCCTTTTTGTCAGGTGAGTCCTGAGGCTCTCTTTCCCCTTCTTTTTTAGAAAAAAGTAGCATACGTTAAGCATGCAAATTATTTAGATCCCAAATGTAAATGGCTGCTGATCTATAATATCTTGAAGTCTATTTTTTTGACAGTCTATAGAAAAAAGAGCATAGCACATAAATCACACAACAAAGCCCCATGCACCTTAGGTAAGTTCTTAGACCTTATACCTACCTAGAAAGTTGACTATAAGTGCATGGTGTCTCCAAATTTGGCCTTTAAATTCAGTTTTAAACTCTCTGTTTTTTGAAGATAAAAATGAAGAATGAAATCTATGTCTGGTTGTTATGCATGCAAAATGCTTGAAAAAGTAAAGCAAGAAGCATAGATTCCAAACATTTATTTTTTTGAAGGGTATGTTTAGTGCATTTCCCATCACTATGCTATTTACCTTTTAAGTGCTTTGCTAATATGAAATAAAAGCTAACAGTCCCAAGCCTCCAATAACCAAGTATTATTAACCACTTTTCTAGATTTCAAAATAATTTAAAGAATTTAAAACTTGCTTCCATCCTAGAAAAAGAAAATACAGTAAACCTACTTTAAGAATAATAAACTTTTTCCCCCACCTATAGCCCAGTCTTAAAGCAAACAGTTATACCTGGAAAAATAAATACTATTTTCCCACTATGTTCCAGAGCCTTAGTTGAGAACTGTGTCATGAAAATATCCAACATGTAAACAAAATAAATGGCCAGGATAAAAGGCCATTTGTCATTTAGTTTGGCTATCTAAAATCCGCTCAGTTGCTCTAGAGCAGAATTCATTAGGGGAAACTTATGCAGACAGAATCAATAGCAACAATGTGGGCCCTACAATGCTCCATCACATTCTGGGATAGTACGCAGAACTCTGACAGGCTGTGCATGAGCCTCTAGAACAGTATCTCTTGGATTGTGGAGCTTTTTATATCCATGATTACAGAAGCACAGGTCCTCCCCTGTTGGGATGAGGAACCGTGATTCGATTACAACATGAATCTTCTCCTGCCAGCTCAACATTCATAGCTTGGGCAAGAGGCCACCTTAGTGACATAGCCAGCCATCAGCAAAATTAACTAAATAAGTGCTCATTACTGGCAAAGCAGCAACCTCATTCTGGCACTGTCTTAGAGCTAACCAGATTTGATTCCTTTAAGCACTAGACCATAGCCTCTTTTCATTGAAGTTCAAGAAGAATCATTTATTTTTCTGGTGAGGCCAGCCTCTAGAGTCAGTATTGGATTTACTCAATTCAACCTATTCATCCTAAATGGTGGGCTCCAAAGAGCATACCCCACTCTGTTAGAAATCTGCATCATGGAAATCCATAAGCGCTATGAGGCCAGTCACTGAAATTGTTTAGGAGACAGGGAAGATGGTTAGGAATGGCCAGGTGACCCACCCCAGGAAGCAAGTCCTATCTTCCCAAAACAAAATGGGAGGCCCTTTGGTAAGAACAGCCCAAAAGGTGTGCAATGCCCACTCCAGAAAGGGCAGAACATCTGCTATCCATATCTGCAGCATGGAGCCTGAGAAATGGCATGCTCTCAAGTCTCCTCCACAAGCTGGAAAAGAAACAGCTATAAGCCTTTCTCAGCCTCTGGCCTTTTATCCATTGTTAATGGCTTATTTGGCAGATATTGGTAATGTAATTCAATGATATTTACCAGAAGTATGGGAGATCCCAGGAGCACAGCAATGTTATTAGCAGACTCTGGAATGGCTACCAGCTTTCCACTTGATACACCCAGTCCTGAATCACAAGCCCAGCATCATGAGAGAACAGCTGAAAGGGCTACTATTTGTCAGGGATGTATATATTGAATTCAATGCAGCCAAGGTAATTATTATCTTGCAAAACTCCTTGTGCACTCTGTTCCCACTTCCCATAACATTAGGTCTTTCCTTCAGAGCAGAAATGGTTTCACTCCACAGGCCTGGATTGCTTTAACCCTGCAATCCTAAAGAAAGGTTTTTTTCTTCAGACCTGCCCTTGGGAGCCAGTGTTCCTGGGGGAAACATCTGAATCCTGGGAATATTCTGTTTGGTAAGAGCGTTTCTGTGTGCCTAAGGCTTTGTTTGAGGCAATGCTGGGTAAGTTTGACCAATAAGTTACTCCTAGTAGTAGATTTTATGGAAAATGCCTGTTTTTGCTCTGGGATGTGTATATATGCATGTGTGTGCTGAAGTCTGAGTAGCTGAAGTCAGTCATGTGTGCATGACACGCTTATATCACTGACCCCCATTAAAACCGTAAGCACCAAGGCTTGAGTAAGTTTCCTTGGGTGAGAACTTGAAGTTATTGTCATACATCATTGCTGAGAAAATTGTGCATTCCTGTGTGACTCCACTGGGAGGAGACACCTGGAAATTTGTACCTAATTTCTCCTGGACTTCATCCCATGCACTTGTTACCTTTGCTGATTTTCATCTGTGTCATCTCACTGTAATAAACTACTGAACTATAACTCTGAGTCTAATAGCTTTTCTGAATCTATTGAGTTCTTCTAGTAAATCATTGAGCCTGCTGTGGTCTTGAGAACCCCTGAAGCATTCCTATTAAGCAAGAATTCTTTTACCTACTCAGAAATCATCTCATCACTTCTACATATTTATATACCCATAATCTTGCAGCAGTGGAGTGCACTGATCTGCAGTCACAACCCAGGTGAGGATGGCCAGCATGGAATGTTCAACACGAGATGTTCAGATTTAGAACAGCTACATCACATGTATGGAGTATAAGATAACGAATGCAACCCCAAGTGAGTGGGTCAACAATAGCCAGCCAGCTAATAGCAGTGCCTTCCAGGATGGGGTTTGGTGTTTGCTCATCCCTTGCTATAGGATGCTGTTCAGATTCGCCAAGAACCTGAGGGAGTTTAGCTTCAGAAAAAACAAAGACATAGATGAAGATTTATAGAGGCCAGGTCCCCCACACAAATCTGTGGTACTCTTGGGAATTTCTTATTACCCTCCTGTCTCTAAGAAATAGATCAGAGGAGATAGATCACTGCCAGGGCAGGCTGTCCTTTGGACAATGTTAGGCAAGAAGTCCAGTAAGCTTCCTAGTGAAAGGGAAGAGTTGTGATAGTGCAGCTTGTCTTTTATATACGAAGGCTATCCAGAAGGTAGCCAGCCATGTAACCATTCTTGTTAAGTAACAATGGCTGGATGGAGCTGGAGCCCATTCTACTAAGTGAAGTATCACAAGAATGGAAAAACAAGCACCACATGTACTCACCAGCAAATTGGTACTAATTGATCAACACTTTGTGTACATATGGTAGTAACATTCATTGGGTTTTGGGCATGTGGGAGGGAAAAGGAGAAGATGGGTGTATTCATACTTAATGGGTATGGTGCTCACTGTCTGAGGGATGGGCGTGCTTATAGTTCTGATTTGGGTGGGGCAAAGGCAATATATGTAACCTAAACATTTGTACCCCCGTAATATTCTGAAACAAACAAACAAAAACAATAGCTGGATACTTTCTGGACAACCCTTGTATCCTTTGTATTTACAAGTGTGTGTGTGTGTGTGTGTGTGTGTGTGTGTGTGTGTGTGTGTGTGTGTGTGTATAATATATATGAAGGAGAGATATATATGGGAGATAGAGACAGAAAGAGAGGCTAGGAGAGAGAGAGGAAGAGAGAGAGAGGCTTGTAGAGAGAATCTGGATACCCGCTCTCCAAAATCTTGACTCTTGGCATAGCACCATATAATCAAGAATAAATCCTCTAGCATCCAGTTTCTTCTAGTAGAGAAAAATAGTTGGTTAATGCATCCAGCACACCAACTTTTCTGAGGGAGCTCCCAGGGAAGTAGCTTCTGTCTCACCAGTCTTAGAGCACTGATGGAGTCAGCATAGTAAAGCTGCATGAAGGAGAATAAAGATAGTAGCTTGGGCTGGTAGATATTACAGTTCCTCCCCTTGCTTAGCATAGGGTAAGCACACACACACAAAAAATCTCAATTCTCAGCTACCTTCTGGGAAGAGAAAGAGTTAATTAATACATGCAGCACCCCACTTTCTCTGGGGTTATCCAAAGAACTGGCATCTATCTTGCCAATCTTAGAGCTCTAATGATTTATGATAGACATTTTAGCAACCTGTGGAAGAATGTAGATGAAAGTTTGGACTGGTAGATGCTATAGCTCCCCTTCTCTCCCTATAGTTCAACACGGAGTGACTAGAAAAAAGTGACAGTTGCCTGTTGTTCCCTGTGAAGAGGAAGATGTGGTAGAGGCCCCCAGAATCATTTACCAGGCTGAGTGGTGAGGATCTTCTCCTATAAACCAGTCTTTGAAGACTGGGAGAGACACCTGCATTGCCTAATGTGTAAACACCAAGAGAGAGAATATTTTATTTTACAAAAATGAAAAATCAGGCAAAGATAAATCTCCAGAAACTGACCCTACTGAAATGGAGTTATATAATTTACCTGACAGAGAATTCAAAACATCTGTCATATAGCTGCTCACAGAGGTCAAGAGAACAATGCATGAACAAAGTGAACATTTATATAAAGTACCAAAGAAAAATCATGAAATTAAAGAATACAATAAATGAACTAAAAAATTCAAAGAGGGCTTCAATAGTAGACTAAATCAAGCAAAAGAAATAATTAGTAAACACAAAGACAAGTCTTTGAAAATAATTCAGCTAGAGAAGAAAAGAGAAAAAGAATGACAAAAGGTAAAGAAAGCATAAGGGACTTATGGGAGCCCATCAGGCAGATCAGTATACACATTATGGAGTTTAAGAAGGACAAGAGAGAAAGAGAAAGGACAAGAAATCATATTCAAAAAATTAATGGTTGAAACTTTCCATTTGGTAAAGAAAGAAGATATCCAGATCCACGAAATCCAAGGACCTCAAATAAGATTATCCCAAAGAAATACACACCAAGACACATTATAATCAAATTTTGTCAAAAGTCAAATACAAAGAAATAATTTTGACAGCAAAAGAAAAGTCACTTGTCACATATAAGGTAAGCTTCATAAAAGTGGATTTTTCATCAGAAATTTTCAAAGGCCAAAAGATTTTAAAAAAGAAAAAGAAAAGTACAACAATATTCTCAAAGTACTTAAAAGAAAAAAAAATCTCAATCAAGAAAACTATATTCAGCAAAACTGCCTTTCAAAAATGGAAAGATTAAAGACTTCCCCAGATAAATAAATGCTGAAAGAGTTTATCACCAGTTGATCTGACTCACAAGAATTTCTAAAGGGGGTTCTGCAAGGTGAAATGAGAGGATGCTAAAGACCATAATGATGGCATAAGAATATGTGAAACTCATTGATAATGATCAACATATAGACAAATACAGAATACCCTATTACTGTAATTGTTGGTAAATTATTTTTAGTTATAGTATAAAATACAAAGTATTAAATATAACTATAACCAAAAAATATGTTCAAAGATACACAATATGAATAGATGTATATTGTGGTGCCAACAACATAAAGTATATGGCAGAAGAGAAGTTAAAGTGTAGAGTTTTTGCATGATGTAAAACTTAAGTTGTTATTAGCTTAAAATAGACCATTATAACTATAAGATATTTTATGTAAACCCAAGATAATCACAAAAATACATACCTATAGTAACTGCACAAAAGAAAAAGGGAAAAATCAAAGCATATATTACCAAAAAAATCACTGAAACACAAAGGAAGACAGCAAGAGAGAAAAATACAGACAAAAGAACTACAAGACTAACAGAAAACTATTAATAAAATGTCAATAATAAAATTTTTCCTATCAATAATTATTGTAAATGTAAATGAATTAAACTCCCCAATCAAAAGACATAGAGTGGCTGAATGGAATACAGCACACACACACACACACACACACACACACACGCAAAATTCAATTATATGCTGGCTGTTAAAAAACTCACTTTCAATTTAAGGGCACACATAGGTTGAAAGTAAAGGAATTAAAAGAAACATTCCATGCAAATAGTGACCAAAAAAAGCAACAGTAGCTATACTTATATCAGACATAATAGACTTTAAGTCAAAATTTGTCACAAAAGACAAAGAAGAATATTATACAATGAGAAAAGTGTCAATTCATCAAGATGATATAACAATTATAAAGGTATATGCATTCAACACCAGGATGTATGTGTATATATATATGTATATATATACATGTATATATATGTGTATATATATATATATATACATATATATATAAAGCAAATATTGACAGAACTTAAGAGAGAAATAGATAGGAATATTGTAATAGAAAGAAACATCAATACCCTCCTTTCAATAATGGACAGAGCATCCAGATAGAAGATCATGTGGAAACAGATAACTTAAATATTACTATAGACCAAATGGCCCTGAAAGATATATACAGAACATTCTACTCAACAGCAAAATAATATACATTTTTCTCAAGCACACACAAAACTTTCTCCAAGATAGATCACATGTCGGTCATAAAAGAGGTCTTAACAATTTCAGAAGGTAGAAATCATACCAAGTATCTTTACTGACCACAATGGAATGAAACTAAAAATCAATAACATAAGGAAAACTGGAAAATTCACAAATACATGCAAATTAAACAACACACTCTTGACCCAGCCATTGAGTCAAAGGAGAAATCAAAAAAGAAATTAAAAAATACCTCATAACAAGTAAAAAAAAAATGCAAAATAGCAATATTCCAAAACATATGGGATATAGCAAAATAGTACTAAAAGTGAATTTTATTGCAATAAACACCTACATTAAAAAAGAAATAAAATCTGAAATAAACAACCTAACTTTACCCCTTAAGGGTCTGAGAGATGCTGGAGAAAGAAGGGCAAACCAAGTTGGAATTAGCAGATGAAAAAAATAAGGATTAAAGCAGAAATAAATGAAATAAAAAACCAAAAACAGAAGAAAATCAACAAAACTAAGAGTTGATTTTGAAAAGATAAGCAAAATTTGAAAACCTTTAGCTAAAAATATTAAGACAAAAAGAAAGTATATTAAAATAATAAAATTAAAAATGAAAGAAGAAGCAAAACAACTGATGCCACAGAAATAAAAAGGACTCTAAGAAACTACATTACTATGAAAAATTGTATGCCAACAGGCTGGAAAACCTAGAAGAAACGGATCAATTTTTAGAAGCATATAACCTACAAAGATTAAATCATGAAGAAATAGAAAGTCTGATCAGACCTATAATCAGCTTGGAAATGGAATCAGTAATTACAGGTATTCCCAAAAAGAAAAGCCCAGGTGAATTCGAACAAACATTTAAAGAATTAAAATATTTAAAGAATATTTTCTAAAATTCTTCCCAAAATGAAAGAAAAGAAACATTTCCAAACTAATTTTATAAGGCCAACATTATCCTGATATCAAAGCCAAATAAATACAAAACAAAATAAAAACTACAGGCCAATAATACTAAGGAACATAGATGAAAAAATCCCCAACAAAATACTAGAAAACTAATCCAGCAGCATAGTAAAAGGATTATGCACCACAACCAATTGGAATTTATCCCTGGGGCAAGGATGTTTCAACATACAAATGTCAATTGATATAATAATTACATTAACAAAATGAAGGGTAAATTCATATGATCATCACAACACATGCAGAAAAAACATTTAAAATTCCACATTCTTTCATGATAAAAACTGTCAACAAACTTAAAATAGAAGGAAAGTATGTTTATATAATGAAGGTCATCTATGAAAAGCCTACAGCTAACATCATATTCAATGGTGAAAAACTGAAAGGTTTTTCTCTAAGATCATAAATAAGACAAGGATGCCAAGTCTTGCCACTCCTATTCAACACAGTACGAGAAGTCCTAGACAAAGCAATCAAACAAGAAAAAATAAATTAAATATATCCAAATTTAAAAGGATTCAGTTAAATCATGTCTGCATATGACATGTTCTTATATATAGAATGCTGGGGCTCAGAAAACAATACCCCAACATGACAATCTCAGAAGAAAAAGTTTTTCTGTGACCTTCTGCTGCTCCCTTGTCTCTCTGCCCCATTCTTCCCTGAGGCTAACCAGATGATAGAAATCAGACCCCTTTCCCTCAAAGCCAGCCATAAGCCTTAAAAATATTATGCTAACTTTTCCTCTACCTTTCTGTGTAAAAACTGGCCATAAAAATTTATTTGATGAAAAATGGCAGACTAGAAGCAGCCTGCCAGCATGCCACTCTCAAAGGAAAGAATTGAAAAATGCAATCAGCTGCCTACATACGATTGCTCTTCTCTGAAACAACACTGTTAAATCACAGAGAAGCAACATGGGACACTCAGTGTGGGGGAAAAGAAGGTGACAGAGGTGGCATATATAACAAAATCAAAGAACGCACAAGGGAGAATAGGAGGATAGAGTGCTGGGGCGCCATGCTTACCCTGCTGCTGCTGTGCGAGTTGTGAGATAGCTCCCTCCACTGCCACAGACCTCTACCTGGTTGGCCTGGGGACATGCCTGGAGTCTATGCAGACTCATCACACCAGACAACAGGTATGGTGGAGACTGGGAAGCAGCTAAAACCATCCTGAGACCTTGTGAGCATAGCACCTGCTTGGCACTGGGTTGGGGAGGGAATGGGCGAATGGGAGGGTTTCCTGAACCATACCCTGTGACCGGAAGACAAGCACTTCTCCCATACAGGGCAATGAGACCTGAGCACAGGAATTAACTGGGCTGCAGCAGGCCCCAACCTGAGAGGCTTTGGGCGACTACGTTGGCAGGTCCTGGGAGTGGGGAGAGAACCCTAAGGTCCTTGGGTCACTGGAACTGACTGCCCACCTGACTTGGCATCCATGTGGTCCCTGAGGCTGTGGAAGTCACTTGTTCATCCCAATTTTGCCTTCCAGGCCCCAACTGCCTTCTGCCTGCTCAGCATGGACTCTGTGCTCACTCACTAGGATCAGCCCCACCACCTCAAGATTCCAGTGCTGCACCTGCACTACAAGACTCCACCTCAGAACCTCCACCACTGCTGCCAGGCCAGGGGAATTGTTCTGAAGTCAAACACCCTGCCAGGGAACCCCAAGCCTTGGGGATGGTGTCTCAGGCCTATTGGGGGCCCCGAAGGAACAAAGGCAGAGCCTCAGGCTCTGGCATGAGAGTCTCAGAGCTGGCAGTGGGGAGGAGCCTGACACAGGGCTGTGCAGCTGGTGGGGCTGATCCCATCTGGAGGCCACAGCGGTGGTGGTAAACATGAATATCCTTGTTCAAAAGGATGAAATTAGATTCTTACCTTATACCATATGCAAAAATCAATTCAAAATAAATCAAAATTTTAAACTATAAAACTCCTAGAAGAAAACATAGGAGGAAAGCTTCATGACATTGGTCTTAACAATGATTTAATGAATGTGACATCAACAGCATAGTCAATAAAAACACAAATAGGTAAATGAGATTCTATCAAACTAAAAATTTTCTGCACAGCAAAAGAAACAAAATAGTGAAACAGTAATCTACAGAATAGAGGAAAATATGTGTAAACCATATATCTGATGAGGGGTTAATCTCCAAAATATACAAGGAACTCCTAGAAACTCAATAGCAATAAAATAATAACCCAATTTAAAAAACAGGCTAAGGGCTTGAATAGACATTTCTCCAAAGAAGACATGCAAATATTCTTCGGGTATATAAAAAACAATGCTCCATATCACTAGCTGTCAGGAAAGCATAAATCAAAACCATAATGTGATATCACCTTACAACTCTCAGAATGACCATTATCAAAAAAACAAAAAACAACATATTTTGATGAGAATGTAGAGATATTGGAGCCCTTGCACACTGTTGGTGAGAATGTAAAATGGTCAGCTGCTGTGGAAAGCAGTATGGAGATTTCCCAAAAAATTAAAAACAGAACTATTATATGGTCCAGTAATTTCACTTCTGGGTATTTATCCAATAGAATTGAAATGAGAATCTCAAAGAGATATTAGTACTGTACTTGTATGTTCATTACAGCAATATTCACAACAGCTAAAATGTAGAAAAAAAACAAAATATCCATTGCTGTATAAAAGCATAAAGAATATGTGGTGCTATATAACTATAAGGGAATACTACTCAGCATACAAAAGAAGGAAATTCTGCGATAAAGGATAACATGGATGAACTTGAAGACATTATGCTAAGTGAAATTAGCCAGTCCCAGAAGGACAAATGCTGCATGATTCCACTTTTGTGAGGTATCTAAAATTGTCAAATTCATAGAATCAAAGAGTAAAAATGTGGTTACCAGGGACTAGGGGAGAGGAAATAGGGAATTACAAACCAAAAGGCATAAAGTTTCAGTTAACCAAGATGAATAAGTTCTAGGGATTTGCCATGCACCATTGTACTGATAGCCAACATTAATGTGTTGTAAACTTAAAAATGTGTTATCAGGACAGATCTCATTTCAAGTGTTCTTATTACAGTAAAATAACAATTTAAAAAGAAAGAGTTAGCTGAGGGAATGATTCTGGATGTTTCAATAGATAAGGGCATCACTCCCAACTCATTCAATAGTTGAAATGTTGTGTAGAAATATCTGCATTTGGAGAGCAAAAGCTTCTACCTACTTTATGAGACACTGGGTGCTTTGAAGCTTAAGGGGATCAGCTGCCTCCAAAGAAGACATGCAAATATTCTTTATGCAAATGATCCACTGAGGGACCAATCCATCAGACTGACCACTTTACTATCCTAAACTCATAGAGAAATGATGCTTTTCATTTCTTTCTTCTGAATGGACAATATCCTCCTCTGATATTCCATTTATCTTAAGTGCTGCCAGGTTGTAATAGCATTGTAAGAGTGGAGATTCCCATTCTCTCTCACACTGTAGGGTTTTTAAGCTGAATAATTAAAAGAATAATGGCCCCTCTCCTGCTTTGCTCAAGGACTATGATACAATATGTGATAGAATTTTGACTGCAGTTCTAACCTGCCAGCTCAGCTCTCTGGGATGATCAGGGGTTGAAGTCTAAATTTTGTGGTTACTGTTTTATATTGTGGCAGGTAGAGGCCAAACTAGCCACATCACCAATCAAGGTAACAGCCTTGTCCTTGACCTAAACTAATTATTTTAATCACCAGCCATAGCCAGTTTGATGGAGCTTTGCAGGAAGGTCAATCCCTTTCCTGGGAGGCCAACTTGTAGATGATCTGTGTTAGATAAGTTAACCCTTTCCTATTAGCAGGTAACATTGCATAGGATATTAAAAGTTTTATAAGACATTATGTCTGTCCTAGAAAAAATGGCAGTATTGATGAGTTTTACTATCAGTGAAGAATTACTTGTTAGGTAGCTAGCGAGGGATTCCATGTCTCTTAGGGATGAAAATGGGTGCTGTTCCAGTTCACCCACCCCCAATTGGGCTTTCAGAGAATTCTTTCTGCTCATGGGAGATCTGCATGTGCAGTAAGACTCAGGTCATATTACTCCCAACTGTCCCATCAAAGTGATTCATGATGACACCTGATTCACAAGGAAGTCCTTATCTGGACCCTATAAAACAAGACCCAGACCATAACCCAGCACTTTTCTCTCTCTTTTGCTATGACAGTGGGTCCGGTTGTCATCTGTGGCATATGTCTCTCACTCTGTAAACCTATATCTTGCTCTTGCTCTATAATCCCATCTTTTTCTCCTCAATAAACCTCATTTTCTAGCTTGCCTTACTTTGGTGTATCTGGTCATTCTTTGGCCATGAGTCCACCAAGAACCAATAGGCTGCAATGCTACATATTCACTGCAGAAACACATTGCTCAGAATCACTCAGTTTCAAATTTGATATTAGTTCATTTTATTTCATGTGTTGCACTGTAACACTGTTTCATGTGTTACAGTGCACAGAGAACCTAGTCTGCTTTTATCATTCTCTGGATTTTTGTTTTTAGCATTTTATCCTTAATATGAAAATCTTTTTAAATTACCAGACATAATCTTTTCATTTTAGTGGATATTCAATGACACCATTACTATTGTTATTATTGAAAGTTCGTGAAATGGCTCTCACAACTCTGTGCTACACAAAAGACAAAAATTTCAAAGCGTGTATATTCAAATACGATCCCTAACACTTTTGGCCCTAGACTCATCAATCGCTTAATCTTCCAACAACATGATTGCCTTATTTTCAAAATGAGAAAAGTAGAGGAGCCTACTCATCAGAATGCCAGAATGTGTATATAGTGATGAGTATTTTTATTTCAGTAGCTTGGGATATGTAAATGATAAGAGGCAGAAAGGTAGAACATTATCCTATATGTATCTATGCCCGAGGAATTTCTTTTCTCTCCTAGCCATCAAGCAGAATCATTTAATGTCTAAATCACACTTCCTTTCTGACAGGAGTCATTTCAAGTTAGCATTTAAACCATGTTGTATCTTTTATGTTGGTGTCAACCTCTTCTCCACAGGGTTTCTGAAGAAAGAGCAGGTGACTTGTCTAACGTCTGCATACTTGACATACCTAATGCACTACTAGAACCATAGTAGAAACTCACTAGGTGTTTGCTGAGTTGAGTAACATCACAAATAGACAGCCTAGGAGGACAGCACAAGATGTTCCTCACACTTAATTCTCACACAGTTACATTATCAGGTAGAAAACCACCCAGTCTTCAGCCTCTCACTGAAGAGCAAAACATCATTCCTTTATTTTTGATGGGTGGCTGATGTCAGTGGGATCATAATCACAACCCTCAGAGCCAAACATCAGGAGGTTAATATAATAGAAGCTGTTGTTGAGGGGAAAGACATCCTGTTGTTCTTTGTCTCAAAATGTCCCAGCATACATAAGGACCTCCCAGTAGCTGAAGGGCTCAAAAGAAGGGCTCCATGTGCAAAACAATTATCTTATAACCATGCTTTTTATTACCCCCAGTGCTTTGATGAAGGAACTAAAAGAAGAGAATACTCTTAAGTATGTTTTTATTTGCTTCTCAGCTCTAAAAATATAATGTCCCTGTGGATACAAATGACAGGAGAAAATAGTCCCATTCCCTATGGCCAGAAGATTTTTCACCTCATATTTCAAATGGTAAATAAACATCCTTCAGATAATGAACATTATTCTAGATTAGAGGTATAAAAAATACCTAGTAAATTGCTTATTCCATAAAGTATTCAAGGTGGAAATGGACTTTTTTCTATTAAAACAATACCACCTTCGCTGTTTATATGATTATACTTCACTGATTGATTCTCTTGTTCTTAGGGAACAAATTCGTACAGTTTCACCCAAAGAATTCTAGAATGTTTTGAGAGTGTCCCAATGTAACTCTGCTAGAGAGGCAAAATGGTAGGTATTAGATTGGTTAGTGTCTATAACAAGCAGAAAGATAAAAGCATAGGATATCGAGTAAGAGCAGAGAAGTCCTACAAAGAAGAAAAAGTCAGAACTCATTGTTCTATTCACAACTTTCATGCTGTCTTTCTGTCTTTCCTACTTTTCTTAATCTAGTTACTCATTTTAAATCTTAGACTATGTACTCAATAGGTTAAATGTTCATTGAAAGAACAACCTGTATGGCCTTCTTAAATTCAATGAGCATAAATTATGGTAGTGGTAGCTGCTCAGGTCGTGTTGAATAGGATTATTTAGTCTCTTGAAGTTCTAAGACCCTCTCCATTTAATCTTAAATATCCTATACAAAAGAACTGTCATTGGCTACATACATCCCACTCAAGCTAAATCAGATTGCATGCCATTTCCCTTTGCTCTCTATGTGAAAGAAAATAGGTTTAGAGTGTTAATATCTATGCTTTGCTGCCCTCTGCTGGTATCATGGGAACCAGCTACTCTTGAAGCAAAATTCAGTGGTGAACTAACTATAGGGTCTTGGATTGCAGAGATAAAGAAGAAATAAGTTTACACAGACTCTCATATTAAAAATAAACATTAAAAACCTAAATTTAAAAACAAATGGAAAAACCCAAATTTTATTCTTCCTTTAGAACAAGTGGAATTTTGTAAACTCTATGTAATAATTAAATTTATTTTGCTGAAATATTGCAGAAGTTTGCAATACAGGATGGCCCAAAAGTCTCCATTCAAAGGGAAAATTTTGTAAAATTCAAAGCTACAATTTCATATTTTCTCTATGTATGCCAACTTTTGAGACACACTGCAGCTTGCAACTGAGTCACAGTTCTGCTGCTTTTTATATAGTAATAAATATTAAGATGGTGATAAATATGGGTCTCAAGCATTAGAGAAAATATTAAAAAAATACTTCCTGCTCCCTCTTCTTCAATATGTTTACCTTCTCTCTCCTCATACTATTGAACTCTAGAAACATTATAAGATAGATATTATATACTTCCAACATTTCCAAAATACACTGATATGCTGCACTTATTTCTATGCATAAGCTTGCATTAAAATTGCTATAAGTTGTTTATAATCCTTGTAGAATCTTAAAAGGTTTAGTCACATGATCAACAATTTTTTATTTGATATTTCACATATATACATGGTAAAATACTTCCTATGCTGTGGTTTTGTTATTGTCTAGAAAATTCTTTCTGAAGTTCAAGAATCACAATTATGAATTATCATTAGATGAATTTCCTCATACTCAGTACTATTTAAGTGATTAGGATAAAGCATATATTGCAACCATTTATTATTTACATGAAGAATACAAAATTTAATAATAGAAAGTCACTATCATCTCTAAAAGGACTGGTTTTTAGTCACTTTAATATTTATATATTAAATTGTTTGACATAAAAAAGAGGCAAAGTCATAAGACTCCTAACAGAGTAATTAAAGTAGATAAATTTATTCCTATCATGTTCAGCCTACAAAAGCAATTTCTTTGAAAAGCCACATAGGTTGAGGTTGGAACTGATATTAAGTGCACAGAAGCAGCTGTTTGTGTGTTCTGTGCGTAACCTCAAAAGGATGATTGCAAATAGGAGTGGCGTTCAAGATTGCTTTCCCTAGGAGAGGCTAAGAAAGAGGGAAGACATCATTATTAACATCATCCAATCAATATAATTACCATGCATCAAGCAGCTCCTATATATCAAATAAAGGACTTGATGTTTTACCTTTGTGATTTTTGTTTATTCCTCATGACAGCACTAAAGGCAGTGATCATTGTCTCCATTTCACAGATAAGAAATACATGTCTCAGAAAAATTGCCCTAGATCACACCATAAGAGTAAGGGCAGAACAGCTGGCTTTGACGTTCATGTTTGTCTCAAGTGATAACTTTATATAATTAAAATATTTTATTTTCACTGATACAAAATATAAAACATTGAAAACAAGTCGAATCATTAATACTTAAAAAGGCTTTTTCTCTATTGTCTGCAATGGATATGTCTGTCTATGTTTATAAATCATGAAGAATGAACATACATAAGGTCAGGTTTGACAATTAATTTTAATTATATTATTCTTGTGCACTTTATCAAGTAACTTTAATAAATATGAAAGATGTTTTGTTGCTTTGAAAACAAAAAGCTCTGTAAGCAACAATGCAGAGCCTTCCTACAGTCTGCTGAGTCACTCAATTCAAAGTGTCTTTGATCCTTAAAGCCCATATTTGGGGGGTCATTAGTTCTATGTAAAAAGAAATTAGTCTTGAAGAGACTTCAAAACCCTGAAATATGGATCCTCTTGCCAAAAAGGAGACTATTTAGTATTTGTTTGAAAATCTACTCTATTCTGGAAGAAAAAGCCAAAGCCACATTGTATACACATATTCACATTAAGTTCTTACATTGTTCTTCTGGATGCATAAGCACATAAAATAATAGAAAGCATCAGCTGGAGCCCAAATCTGTAAAATCCATATTTTCTGAGATTACTTGAAAAAAGGAATATCATTGCTCTTTCTTGATATATGTCAAAGAAACAAAATTCAATTTATAAAGAGTTTACCTGGTAGGACCTGGATTCCTGCTGACAACTTTTAAGAATGAAAATATGAATAAAAGCAAAGTGGGCTTTTCATTGTACCTTGTCTTGGAAAGTATCCCCTAAGTGCATGCAATGTGTTCTCTTAACTTTGGTAACTATGTGAAGAATTGATCTACATTGTAGCTCATCAAGATGCTTTGCTTCACCTCCCTTTTGTCAGCATACAAAAGCTTATGTCAGAAAAGATTTCAGAGGTAATCAATTCTACAGAAAAAAAAATGGATCAGGAAGAGAATTTCATGAATAAATACTTTATTGGGCTATTTACATTTACTGTTTTTAACATTACCATATCCACGAAGGCAACATTTCCCCAAACCTGCTTTATAGTAATTGATTTTAATTATAAAACAACTATGATTAAATCAATCTATCATTCAAAATTATGTTTTACTATCTGTTCCATCAATGTTTAACCTACTTATTACCAGTTGCCCGTGGCCTATAATTAACAAAAGTTTTTCTGTGCCCCCATTAACTTCAGCTAATCAAGGTTATTCTCTGCTTATTATTCACTTTTAAAAAGTCATTTCTCAGCCACGAATCATGTGGAAGGAAAAGTGATGGGCGAAATGTAGCTTTGTGAAAGGTACAGAGTGATGGCAGAAAGTCTTTCCTGCAATACAGAGATGTTGCTTCACAAAATATTGGACTTGAATAGAAATAACCTGTAGACTTACACTAATAATGAAGACTTTTATTTCTTGCTCACTGTATTTTCAGGCAGGCTCTTTGCTAAACCCTATGTATGCACTACCTGGTACAATCCTCACAAGATTGCTATGAAATAAGAACTATAAAGAGCAAAGCTATGTAACATATTTTAAACCACTTAGCTAATAATAGACGATGCTAGGACTTGAGTCTGATATTGGTGACTCCAGGATTTTATCATTCTATTTCTCTGGTGTAGACAATTATTAAAAATTTGTCATTGTAGTTGTGTATTCTCAGTGGATAGAATAATGTTTTATATAGAATAGATGATGTATGTATGTGCACATGTATGTTTACTTTGAGATTTCCATTGTTCATCTTCATTATATGTAAGACCCTACATATTCTAAAAAAATCTAATGCACTTTTCAAATTGCAAATTTGCCAATTTGCCGCTCTCACCTGAACTCTGACTATAGTGATATAAATGATAGGTATAATTTCATCTGTGATGGACCATAATTTCCTCAGGTTAGTTAGGTAGCAAACATCAAAAACTTCAAATTAAGAAAAAAAGAGGAAACATAATGGTATGCATAACCAAACCACAGGAATTACAAAGATGGAAAAGAGAACAACCAGGAATTTAAACTCTGTAACAGCTTCCTATCAATATCTGATATCTCATTCCTCTCTAGTTTCCCTTCTCTGGGACCACCTTCTCTGTGAGGTAGGAACCACTGTCAGAATTTCTGAGCCCAAAAGATTACAAATTTGTAACTGGAGAGAAAGAAACTCTTCGCCACCAACTCCAAGTTTAAAAATTCTGTGAGAAACCGCTCATTAGTCCAATATGGGCCGCTTGCCCACACAAAGGGACGAAGTGCTATGATCAGTCTGGTTTTGATCATTGCTCACTCATACTGCTAAGGACACAAGCTGTGTTTAATGATATTAGGTTTTAAAAAAAATAAATTTGCTTATCTTTTAACTAAAAAAAAAAAATCTATGGCCTTAATCATCCTATCATTTCTACTTAGACATACACAGCTTCTAACTATCTTTGCATCTCTGTATTACTCCTTGTTGAAGAGCAAAAGTCTGAGGTGGGAGTGTCTGATTGGCTGAAACACATCATGTATTTTCATGTTGGTTTTAAATGGTAGTAAGAGAGGAAAGGTTTCCCACTAGAGATTTCACAGTGGCAGATGTAGCATATTGGCCCAATAATTTTTTGCATAATGACATATTCCACCCAAATAGAAATGGGGTTTACATGATGAAGGGCAAATAAATGAACAAATGCCATCTACTTCATGTGACTAAGACTTTTATTTTATTAGTCACTAACATTAGTTCTTCAATATTTTCATTTATTTATTTTGATATTAAGTTAAACATATGTACAACTAATAACCACCGTCAATTTAATCTATTCCGATGGCTGGCACGATAAACAACCCTTAGTATGTGATCATGGCATAATCGAATGTTTGAGTGAATTCCCTTTGTCAAGCAACGATGCGCTTCATCAGGGTTATTTGTAGTCATTGCCTTTATAGTGAAGCATTTTTTACATTTTGCATGGAAAATTACAAAAAATAATGTGTAAGACCAGTATTATTGACACTGAATTCTGAGAAGAGATAGAATATAAAAAGGGGTCTCTGGGAATAGTGGCATGATTTTAAAGAGACTAATTCTGAGGAAGATGTCCTTGTACAAGGCCTTGCTGTAAATCCCACTCCATCATGCCCAGGGAGAAAGAGTAGAGGTACGAGTTGGCTAGTCACATGCCTTAGTAGGGTCTTCAGTGAAATATATAGAGGTCCCTGGAGTTTGCAGACACAGAGGACTGCATTTTGAAGCACAGTAATTGCACTAGGCTCAGCCTGCACTCTATGAATTTATCAGAGTCAAAAATGTATGATTGTTTCCAACGAAAGAGATGTGGACATGATGGGAAAGTGAGCTTGCTCCTGCTGAAGACAGGTTGGAATTCTGACAGAGTCTGTGGAGAGTAGGCAGAAGAGAAACCTGAGGCTGAGAGAGGCTGTGACCACCAGAAGAGAGTTCGCATTCAAGATATGGGAGCTGTGGGTGGGAAGGGCCAACAGGCAACCACAGAGGAGAGCACAAGTGATCTTTAGAATAAAGAATTGGATCTTACCTTCTGCCAGGCACAGAGAGCCAAAGCCTCTGGAGCCGACAGATCTTTTGCTAAAAAGTCAATAGTCAACAAATGTTTGCTTTCAGTTCATCTAAACACAGCTTGGTTGGTAGAAAAGTGAAATGCTCAATGGGCCTGGCTTAAATACATTGCATACAAATGCTAAATTCTTGCTGTTCTTGAAATGAGCACTAGAAATTAGATTGTGTGGTACCCATTCTGATTTGTGTTCAGGAAACTTATTTCAGCTTAAGAGTCAAATTATTAGAGAAGATATAATAGAACATGAAGGTTGTATTTTCTTAATCTATGCATAGACTCCTTAGTTTACATTCTAGATATCTAATATCTAAGATTTCATTTTCACAACATTTTTTTTGTATCATACTGAAGTATTGGTAAAAAGTAAGACAACTTGAACTCTTGTGCCCAATGAATCTCTCTCTTTTTGATTCACCTGACTTTTTGAGCCTCTCTTCATACAGAAAAGAAAAGCAGGATAAACGGTCTTCTTCTAAAGACCATTTCCAGCATGATCCAATAATTTGGCCTTTATAGAGAGATATTTGGGCTATCTCACCAAGGTTTCATGAAAGTATGAAATATCAATATCAGCATCCATTCATTACATGCAAGAGATTATTATCTCTCCTCTGAATCTAAAATGGTGCTAGTTGTTTACTTTCTTTAGGAAGACTGAGAAAACAGTCACTGAAGCATTTTCTGTGTTCTGTGGTTTAGATGAGGAACCCATGCTGAAAACTGCAAACCTCTACCATATGATGAGCATCTCAAGCTGTCTTTTTTTCTCTTGAGTAGGGGGGATTGTTTGGACAATCTTATTTCTTTATATCATTATCTGGCCCATTCTACTTCCTTATTATCTAGCAAAAACCCATCAATGTAGACTAAAAATAACAGTTTGCTTTGAATTTCTCCAACTCATGTTTTAGAATCTCAAAAGGTGGGGAGAGGAAATAATGATGATTGCCCATCTTTGATTTGTAAATTTTATATACCTGCACAAACTTGGTCTACCACAGAGAATTCAGCACCACCAATAGGAAAAGGGACATTCAGTCAAGCTGACAAGAAGGAACAACATGAATTCCACAGAAACACAGAAGTTCTGAGGTAAAATATAGGTTAACATTTGCATAGCTGCTTTTACAAGACATAGACATTTATATAATTAACATAATTTTTGCCATCTCAATTTTGATTAAATATCTTAGCTGTGAGAGAAAGGATAGAAACTACATCAAGGCTCAACTGCCTGTAGTTTGGCCACATTGAATGAAAGAGAGGGCTCGGCAGAGAAACCCTTTGATGTTCTGAATTAGGTCCCCAAAACATCTAGAACCATCCGTAGGCATTAACTGTAATGACAAAAGAGAACAGGAAAGCTTTCTTGTTAAACTGAATACAATTTTTCTTTTGATAAAATTACACTCATATAATTAAGTGCAATTAGAAAATGGAATTCAGCTTGTGTGTCACCGAGGCAACAAAGTAAAAGAAAAATAAGTAATAAATAAAATTCAATTCTAGTCCCAACTTGGACATCCAAAAGCTGTGAAAATGGAAAAAATTAATTATCCTCAAAAATTTCCATTCCTATTGCCCACTTTTTAAAAAGCAAATGTGCATTTGAAACAAAATCAAAATCACTTTATTTTTGAGTGTAGAAGAGGGCAGAATAGTGCCTGTCTTGGGAGAGCCTGTGTCCCTCTCATAAAAGCAATTTTGACACTCAGACTGTCACAGTTGCTTCTGCAACTTGTTTGGTCTCACTTGCAGGCTGGGAAGAAACAAAATCTTGTACATGGGCTATAACTAACCACCTACACTGGTTTATACGTTAAATATAAGAAAAGGTCTTGGCAACAATATGTTTCTGTTGAAACACATGATAACATCACACATCATTAATAGAGATTTTGAGAGCTACATCTTTGATAAAGGTGTGAGATTTTAGTTTGAGGAACAAACATGAGAAAGTAGCCTCAAAATGAGCACATGAAAGGTCAAATCATAGATTAAAGAAATAAAATAGTAAGATGATATGTGTATATTCTGTATAACATGACATACATATTAAATTATATGAGCTATAGCTTAGATTTACATACATATTAGGATTTTATATACATATGCATTGATATACATCAGAGATGAGAAATGTCACATTTTTATAGTTTCATATAATTTAAGATACAGTTACACATGTGTGACTATAAGTATAAATTATGTACTGTATATACCTATATATAATATACATATATTTCTCTAGTTTTTTAACTCTTCTCTGACAAGAAAACTTTTTCCCATATGTCAGAAAATTCAATTCTCTATACTTCTATTTACATTGAAGGCTGTTACACATGCTACAAGGTCCAAGAGAAAAGAGCCTTCCTCCTAGGAAGAGAGCTAATTCCTAAACAAATGAAATTCTACCCTAAATAATGCTATTGTAGAAAAATCCAAGTTTCTTCAAAATATCAATAATGGATTATTTTTCAATTTATTCTAGAAATAATGAAGATATTCCTGCTAATAAAAAAGTTTTCTAATACATTTGATTTATAAGATTGGATTCATAAGAAATGCATTTATGCATTACTTTCAAAATGAAATATATATCTATAATTGGGATCTATATAGCCTACTAATTTATGGGCTAAATAAGTGCACTTTAAATTCTTTTTTTTTTTTTTTTTTTTTTTTTGAGACAGAGTCTCGCTTTGTTGTCCAGGCTAGAGTGAGTGCCGTGGCGTCAGCCTAGCTCACAGCAACCTCAAACTCCTGGGCTCGAGTGATCCTCCTGCCTCAGCCTCCCGAGTAGCTGGGATTACAGGCATGCGCCACCATGCCCAGCTAATTTTTTCTCTATATATCAGTTGGCCAATTAATTTCTTTCTATTTATAGTAGAGACGGGGTCTCACTCTTGCTCAGGCTGGTTTTGAACTCCTGACCTTGAGCAATCCGCCCGCCTCGGCCTCCCAAGAGCTAGGATTACAGGCGTGAGCCACAGCGCCCGGCCTAAATTCTTGATCCTTTTCTTATTTTTTCTTATTTCTCTTGTCTGACTTTATTTCTTTAACTTCTCAAATATAAGTATTCTTAAAATTCCTTTCTTCATTCATTCATTTCTTCATTTTATCATTCATCCATTCATTCAATATTCAGCACCTACTATATACCAAGATACTGAAAAAAGAAAGGAAAGAAAGGAAAGTTTAGGGAGAAGGAGATGTAAGAATATAAGGAGGAAGCAGAATGAGAAGACAACTCCTTCCTCATCCTCAAGGAGCTGGAAGCCATCCTCAGCATTTCTCTCTCATTGTCTCTCTCTCTCTTTCTCCTTCTCTCTCTCTCCACCCCACTTTATTGGCTATCTCTCCAATATTACAGCTTTGCTTCCTGAACAGATCAATCCTAAGACTATTTCCCTAGTCTGAACATTCCCTGAGCTCTTTCTCAACATTTCTCAAGGCCTAAACCACTCCCACTGAATAGCCCATCAATTTCCTACATTTACTCCTGATAAAGCATCACCCCCTTGTCTTCTAGTTCCCTCTATACTCCCTCTTTTTCTCTCACTGGTGTGGCTAGTCTCTCAGTTACTCAGGTTCCAAATCTAAGATTTGTCAATAATTTTTCACTGTCTCTTTGTTGTTATAATGATTAGTAACTACATATGGATTCTATTTCTATATTATCTCATATTAGTTTCTTCTTTTACCACATTTCCATTACCTTAGTTTAGACCCTGGGTTATTAAAACACTTTCATAACTGGTTTTCTCACTTATCTTTCCTCCCCAGTTTAATCCAATATGCAATCTGCTAGATATTTTTCCCCAAAACATTACTTTCATGTTTTGGTAAATTTTATTATTTTGCCTCTAAAATCTTCAGTGCCCTAGCGTATGTGACAATTAAATTAGATGATGTATGTAAAGTACTTAGTGGGGTGCTTACCATGTAGTAAGTACTCCATTATAATTAGCTATTATCGTATTTCATTGCCTACAAAATTTGTCAAATTATTTATCTCTCTGTCAAATTATTTATCTCTTCATTTACCCATTATTTCAGAATGCTTATATTGCACAACAGTTAAGCGTTCTGAAGCTGTAGTCTAGATTCAAATTCTATAGATTCCAAAATGTTATCCTTGGGCAAATTGCTTAGCTTCTTGTGCTTCAACATCTTGATCTACATAGTTGAGATGATAATATTAGCACCTATCTAAGAGTGTTATTTTGATGATTCAAGAATTGACGCATGCAAAGGGAGTATAAAGCTAATGTTAAATATTCTATTAATGTGAGATATTATTAATAGTTATTCACATTCTTCCATGATCCTTCTTCAGTTCAACCATCAAGCCCCATCCCTCACTCTTCTTGTTCATGGACCCTATGCTCCACCCCACTATGGAAAGTGAGCCCCTTTCCATTTCCTGTACATGCTCTCTGCTTTTCTGCCCAAGTATCCAAGTGCTTTTCTTAGGTTGTCTGTGGTCCTGTCCCTTCCAGGAATGAAACTTCCTGACCATTTCCATATTTATATATCTGAAGAATCTTTCACATAAGAAGAATTTAATAAATATTTACAGAGAAAGGTATCACTATTGTCATACTCTCATGTATTTCTGTGTGCCACTCTGTTTATGGTACTTCAGAACATTTGAATCTTGAATTGATTTATATGTAGTAATAATTATACACAGAGACAGATATATAATCTATCACTTGCCCTCTTTTGCACAATTTGGCATTTGATATGAATAAGAAATAGCATTTATTTATGAATTAGGCAAACGATGCACCCTACTCATTAACAAAGCTGTAGATTGGGCTAACTTTTGCTTGAACTTCTCTTACAAGAACTTCAATCTTTCCTGTGAGATATAAAGTAATGGGGATTTGTTTTAAAAAAGACCTCAGAAGCTGCCTTGATGTTTATTCTTAAGTTATTCATGTAGTATTATAAAAAGAAATATTAAGTAAATATAGGTGGTACTTATAGAACAAATGAATAGTCAACTGTTATTTGGACAGGTGAGGGTTTAGTGGTAAAGGTGGCCTATGGAATACATAAGGGCACTCACTTTTTCATTTTGAAGCATTTTTATCATCATAGCTTTGATTTTCAGTTGCATAAGGAATTCTAGAGAAAGTACAGCCATTTCAAAGAGAAAGCTTAGAAACCTTTTTAACAGTTGACTTTTTCCATTGCCAAAGCTCCTTGATATGGAAGGTTGTCTTCCTAAGTTAACACTGAGATAACCCAGATGAAAGTAACAGCAAGAAGGAGCAACCTCCTCCCCTCTCCACAACCTGTCCAAAGGACTAGAGGGACATAAAGGAAAGAGTGAAGTTTCAGGAACCCAGAATGTCAGAGGAGCTTCCCACAGAGCTGGTGCCAAGAGCTCTAAGGAGACACAGCCTGAGGGCACTCTGCTGGGCTGGTGGAAAGAAGCTGGAGGTTAGAACAACTGCACTAGTGGAACCAATGTTGACAGCGGCAGGACAGCAGGAAATAAGTATCTTCTCCACCCTCTCTCTTTCCAATATCCCTTTAATTGTTCTGATCTCAATGGGAAATCCATTGACAAGGGAATGTGGAAAATATAGTTTTTAGGATCTCAGTCCAGCATCACAAAACAGACTACAAATGAGATCATTTAGAGCTGAGAAAAAGTGGATAAACTACTAGTACATGAATCAATGTGAATAAGGAGAGTTGGTCCTTTTCACAATGTATTTATAACATACAGAGAAAAAAAAAAAAAACAGACAGAAACTTGCTTGGACTACATGTGGTTCTAGTTTCTAGAATATTCCTCTCTGGTTGCTGGATCAGTAAGCCAGTGCATAAACTTACTTGAATTAATGCAATAACATTCAAGTGAAACAGCATGCAAACAAAGAGTGAGGATACCTGAAGGGTATCATATCACATTTGAATTGATCTTTTATCATTGAAAATAAGTAAAAGAAAAAAAAAATGAGGTAAACAAAACATAATCAAACAAGGAGATGATACAACACACAAAAGAACAATTTTGGGGAAAATACTATAAGGAGCAAATTTTCCAGCAGAATCTACATTGGACTTCTTATTTTTTAAAAATTTTATTTTTAATTGACACATAATAATTGTGCATGTTAACGAGGCACTGTGTGATGTTTCAGCACATGTATACATTGTGTAGGCTTATCCATTACCTTAAACATGCATCATTACTTTGTGGTAAGAACATTCAAAATCCTCTCTTCTACTTATTTTGAAAAATACAATATGATATTGTTAATTATAGTAACACTACTATGCAATAGAACACCAGAAAATATTTTTCCTATTTGTAATTTTGTACGTGTCTACCAATCTCTTTCTTTCCATATCTCCCTCTCCCCAGACTCTGATAAACTTCATTCTATTCTGTATTTCTGTGATACCAACTTTTTAAAATTCTGCAAATGAGTGAGATCACACAGTATTTACCTTTCTGTTCCTGGCTTACCTCACTCAACATGATGCCCTCCAAGTTCATCCATGTTGCCACAAATGACAAGATTTCATTCTTTATGGCTGAATCATATCCCATTGTGTATGTGTGTGTGTGTATATATATATATATATATCACATTTTATATATACATAAATATATTATATATATATAACACATTTTATGTATCTAGTCATCTGTTGGACACTTAGGTTGCTTCCAATATCACTATATCTTGGATATTTTGAATACTGTTGCAGAATACATGGAAATGCAGAAATCTCTTTGATTTACTGATTTCCTTTCCTTTGGATATATATCCAGTAGTAGGATTGCTGGATCATATGGTAGTTCTATTTTTAATTTTTTGAGGAGGCTCCATACTGATTTCCATAATGGCTGTACTACTTTACATACCCACCAATGGTGTATAAGAGTTCCCATTTCTCCACATCATGCTAGAATTTGTGGGTTTATTTATTTACTTTTTTTATTAGTAGCCATTTGAATTCAGGTGAAACAATATCTCATTGTGGTTTTGATTTGCATTGCCCTGATGATTAGTGATGTTGAACATTTTTTCATATACTTCTTGCCCATTTCTATGTCTTTTTTTGAGATATGTGTGTTCAGACCTTCTACCCATTTCTAATTGGATTATTTGTACTTTTGCTATTGAGTTGTTTGAGTTCCTTATATATTATGGATAGTAATTGCTTGTCAGAGGCATAGTTTGCAAATATTTTCTTCTGTAGGTTGTCTCTTTACTCTGTTTGATTGTTTCCTTTGTTGTGCAGAAGCTTTTCAGTTTGATGTAATCTCATTTGTCTGTTTTTACTTTTATTGCCTGTGCTTTGATTTCCTATCTGAAAAATTCTTTCCCAGATCAATGTCATGAAATTTTTCGCTATGGTTTCTTGGAGTAGTTTTGTAGTTTGGGGTTTTACCTTTAAGTCTTTAGTCCATTTTGAGTTGATTTTTGTATGTGGTGAGAGAAAGGAGTCTGGTTTTATTCTTCTGCATGTGGTTATCCAGTATTCCTAGCCCTATTTCTTGAAAAGACTGTCCTTTCCCCAATGTACATTCTTGATGCCTTTGTTGAAAGTCAGCTATCTGTAAGTTTGTGGTGAGAAAAGTTCAGAAATCTTAGAGAAAATGATATATAAATTGAAAATATATAATGTTTGAGAGGCAGGTCACTAATAGATAATAAGGAAATTTTAGATATATATATATGTCACCACAGTATTTAATCAGCACTGGTATTAATGGGTAGATTTCACACAGTAAAAAAAAAAAAATCAGTGATGTAGAGAACAAGTTCCAGGGCTTTATCACTTCATAGATGATACTAATAAAGGGGGAACAATGACCAGAGAGATGAAGGTTTATATTTTATTAACAAAAAAGATCCAACATAAAAATCACTGGAGCCTCTGAAAAGTAAACAGTAAAACAACTTGACAAAATAATTATATATATGAGAAAAAATGTCCAAACTGAGAAAGAGTTGAATTCATAGATCAAACAAGTCATTAGACATACAAATTAAAAGCAATAACATTATTTTTTGCCTAATAAATTGCCAAATATTTTGATTCAATGTTTAGATCTGTTTCTGTCACATAATGAACATACATTAATTATTTGTTCAATAAAGAACATTTAGTTATCAGAACTTTATAGCACTCATTTAGTGCCAGGCACTGTTGTAAGTATATTACAAATATTAACTCATTTAATCTTCAGGTTAACCATATGAATGGGTGAAATTATGGTTCTTATTTTACACATGACAAAGCCAAGACATTGGGAGGTTACAGAGGTTAAAGTCATGTGGATAATAAACCACAGAATTCAGTTTTGAAATATCATTTTCAGACTCTAGAGTCCATAGTGTAGCCATTGCACAAAGCTGCAATAATATGGGAAAACTAGTATATTATTTGAGGGTTGAATGTAACCCATGTAGGCCAACCAATCTGGAGAATAGTTTAGCAATATTCAGATGAATATGTGTATTTTAGTTGACATAATGTATTTAGGAAGCCAATTATGAATGTAAGAAAAGGCTGAAAAAATATGTTTATCATCATGTTAATTACAATGAAAAACATAAATATTAAGAAAACAGGAGGCAGAATAGATTCATTTAAAATTCAAATAAATCACCTGGGGAGTTTATTATAAATTCAGCTTATCTAGATTTTATTCTTAGACACAGTAGATACCAAATGGAGCCTAGGCATTTATCTTTAAACAAGTCCCCAAATGAATTTGATGCCTGTCTTCAGGTCACAGTTTAAGGAACACTGACATAGCAGTCAAGGATGTGCCCTGGGGGTTTTAATTGCCTATCCAAATGTAACTTTGCTACTTATTATCAAATAAAACACATGCAAGTCTCTTGACCTCTCTGTCCTTCAGTTTTCTCCTGTGAAAAACAGAGATGATGAAGCGTTGTCATGAGAACTAATTAAAATACTTCATGTTCAATGGTAAGCATAGTGCCTAGTACATAATAAGAATTCCATAAATGTAGGCTACTGTAGTACCATTACTATTTATCATTTAATTTTATTTGTTCCCTAAGTAATAAAATAAAGTGGCATATAAACACAATGGAATACCATTAAGGCACTTGAGAAGATGAAAGGTTTCTCTTGACATAGAAATATTTCCTTGACAGGTGGCTAAATTCAAAACCAGAATACAGAATAGCATATACAGATAGTTTAATTTATGTAAAATATCTGCATGTATATGATTATCTGTATATAATGTGTATACACATACATTAGTGTCTGTGTGTATATATATACACACAGTGTGTATATATGTATACACACTGAGAGACAGAGATCCAGGGAGAGATAAAGAGTGTGAGAGAGACAGATTTTTAAATAATCATCATTAAATCATGAAGCCGTTATCTTGTGATAGGGTGAAAAGGGTGAGTTAATCTTCTTTGTAGTATTCTGTATTTCTAAAAAATGAACTATACATTTTTTCTAAAATACATGACTTTTTCATAAACAAAAACAAAATTATTCCAACTATTTGTCCAAAAAAATAATGAAAATTATCATAACATATGTGTATCCTTATGTAATATAGCCTTCTCAAAAAAAATTTTTTTTGAGACAGAGTCTCACTCTGTTGCCAGGGCTAGAGTGCTATGGCATCAGCCTAGCTCACAGCAACCTGAAACAATCCTTCTGACTCAGCTTCCTGAGTAGCTGGGACTACAGGCATGTGCCACCATGCCCAGCTAATTTTTTCTATATATTTTTAGTTGTCCAGCTAATTTCTTTCTATTTTTTTAGTAGAAACAGAGTCTCACTCTTGCTCAGGCTGGTCTTGAACTCCTGTGCTCAAACGATCCAATTGTCCTCCTCAGCCTCTCAGGGTGCTAGCATTACAGGCGTGAGCCATTGTGCCCAGCCGGCATTTTAAAATTTGAGAAAGTTTTTTTCAACTATCAGTAACTTTTTACAAAGCTACCAGCATAGGACAAAAAATCAAGCTGAATTTAGATTTTAGTTCCATACTAGTAAGTACCAGAAGATAATGGAGTAATGGATGTAAGTTAATCTAATCATTAAATTAAAACACAATTTATTTAAGAAGCAAAATTCACAGTATTCAAATTCACAGTATTAAGGGTACTGCATTAGGAATTAAAATAACAAACAATATTACAAAATAGACTTAAGTATAAATAACTTATAAAAATGGTTCAAAAACAAAATAAATATCATACGCAGTATCTACAGAAAAGACATATAAAACAATGTAAACTCTAACAAAAAGAAATGGGATCAATTACCTCAAATTATACCAAGAAAAATCAGGTACAAAATAGGAGTCTAAATAACTGTGCTATTTTCATTGTTTTACATATGAGGGTTGATTATAGATTCCAATTCTTCTTGACATTGCTCATTTAAAACAGATGATCACATATCTTTTTATAAAATGCAAAAGTAAACACAGGCTGAATTAAATACAGATTATATATCTTGTAATTCACAAGAGAGAAAATGTGCTTCTCAACTTTAAATGTGCCTAGAAATTACCTGCAAATCTTGGCGAAATGCAAATTCTGATTCAGAAAGCCTGGGGTGGACTCTCAGATTCTTCATTTCTGCCAAATTTCCAGATCATGCAGATGAGGTTGTTCCTAGGACCACACTTGAAGCAGGAAGATCTAGAAGGACTAGTTCTATTTTATATTTTATATACATACATACATACATGTATATATACATGTATTTGTAGTCTGTATTAATTAGAGAGTCTGTGTTATATAGTTTGCACTGATTGAGAGAAGTGCTGCTTAGCCACAATGAAGGTACAACAAGCATCTAGACTTGCTCATGCAGCCAGGAAGTCTGAGCAATGGCTGATTGTCACTCTGGTACCCCTACCACCTTGCTGTGCAGGAAAAAGAAAAAAGTATAAATGTAAATGGCTTAGAAGTATATAACTATTAATAATTAGATTTGCTTCATTATGCAAATCATTATAACACCCCCAAGGTTCATTTTAGATGCTTTCAAGGCTAGTAGAGTAAGAATAATTTTTGTAAACTTCACCTTTTAAGGTGATGGTAATATTTCAACAGGTTACCAAAATCCTTGTTACAATAGTGATTTCTTTATACAAAAATAAAGAAGAGGAGAAGAGGAGAGGAGAGGAGAGGAGAGGAGAGGAGAGGAGAGGAGAGGAGAGGAGAGGAGAGGAGAGGAGAGGAGAGGAGAGGAGAGGAGGGGAGGGGAGGGGAGGGGAGGGGAGGGGAGGGGAGAGGAGAGGAGGGGAGGGGAGGGGAGGGGAGGGGAGGGGAGGGGAGGGGAGGGGAGGGGAGGGGAGGGGAGGGGAGGAGAGGAGAGGAGAGGAGAGGAGAGGAGAGGAGAGGAGAGGAGAGGAGAGGAGAGGAGAGGAGAGGAGAGGAGAGGAGAGGAGGGGGAAGGGGAGGAAAAGAGAGGAAAGGGGAGGAAAAGAGAGGGAAGGGGAGGAAAAGAGAGGGAAGGGGAGGAAAAGGAGGAGAATCATGTCTCAGTAAGTATCTAATTTACTTCAAACTTTACTGAGCTATAATACAAGTCATTTTTAGCACAGCAAAAAATTGTGAAGAGTACCTCAAACTTATTTTATTGTTGTACAGTTTGAATTTTGGATCACTAACAAGTCCATGTTCCTAATAAGAAGTGATTTGAGGAAAAAAGAAAGCAAATATTAGATAATAATAAAAGTAGCTAATGTTTATTGAGCCCGACACAATTCTAAGCTTTTATTTGTATTGGTTCATTTAACTTTCACAACAATGCTTTGTATTTGTAGTGCTTTGTGCTATGAATATTCCTATTTTACAGATGATAAAGCTAAGGAACAAATCCCTTAAGTAAGCTGACCAAAGTCGTATTGCTGGTAGGAAGCAGAGTCAAAATTTGAACCAAGATAATCTGATCCTGAGAAGACAGGTGCTAACAATGGGGATACAAATTTGGGTTTTCTAAATTCTAGCCGCATTGATTACATTTTTTCTCTGTTGTCCTTTTCTCCCCCACTTCATAATCCAATAATATAAATTGTCTACACAATCCATACATGCTGTCAAATTTATATAGAACGTCATTTTCTGCCTATGTACCATAAACACATTTTTGACTCATTATATTGAAATAATAAATTCCAAATTCTCTGTTTGTATTGAAAGAAAAGGGTTTAACAATTTCAACCATGGTGGGTTTGCCATAATCAATCAGCAACAGTTAGAAAAGCTCAATTCAAAGGCAGCTCAGCTTTCAGAATATCAATAGACCCATCTCCCACTGAGATGCTTAATGTTAATTTTCAAACTACCTGGAACACATAAAAAACACATTGATGATTTAGTATTTTTAAAACGACAGGATGTATTTTTTATTTCTTAAGAAAACATTTTTAGACACTGGGTTTTCTTTGTGTATTGTTAACTATATAGTTCAATGCTGCTACAGAGATTTTAAAATTGAAGTAGATCAAATATACTCTAAATAGGCCCTTACCACACATTATTAACAAACAAGGAAAAAAGTTAGACCTATTTCCATCACTTAGCAAACCTGGTAGAAGTAGGCTATCAATAAATACTGGAAAACAAATAGATGAGTAAAGCTGACAATAGTTTTTGACCTTTTCATAGTACTGTAAATATTTTTCAGAAATATATTAAAATTGCAACAGTCAGAAAACATTGAAATTCATGACTGCCTTTTTTACATTTATGAGAATAAAATTTTCTTTTCTGTTTAAAACAAAAATTAGCCAGAAAATTAATATAAAAATTAATATAAAATATAAAAATAATATAATAATAAAAATAATTTTTAAAAATTGCTGAGTAGTACAAAGGTTAAGACTGAAAAAAACTACTTATTTTCTAGAATTACTTTGTTGTCTCCATATATTGTTAAGTAAAAAATTAAAATATATAAGTTATATACAATGTAATATATAATATATATAATAATTATATATTTAGCCTAGCAAAAACTTTACCGGGGCATATATAGAAATCATGAGAGCAGAGATATTGAGACAATTTAAGTCAAGTGTTTAAGAAAGAAACAGACCTAATGTTTGGATCTATAGAAAAATGAATCACAGAGAACATGCCTTCACTGTCTTCACTCTGTGCAGCCACCACTCTCCCTTTTCCATTAAAGAAATTTTAGAATATAGGATCAGTTAGATGAAACGAGACTAGAAGCAATGCACACACACAATGAAAGTAGACAGAAAATACCTAATACTCCTAATAATCAAAGCATATTGAGAAAGATAACAAAACACAGATTTTTGCAGTTAAAGGACACAGGGTCATATTGTTCAACTCCTGAATTTACATATGAGTAGGTCAGGCTCCGGTTTTACATAACTAGTTCATATTTATGTAGTAATTTGGTAGAGAAAGACAGGAAATAAATGCAGTGTGGGTCCCATATTGACATTTTTTAAATCAATCTTGTATTTACCACTAGATCCCCTTTTTATTTATAATATGCAAATAACCTAACCATTCTATTCCACTGTTCTAGAACTTTCCTTCATAACATATTCATTCATTAAAGTAACTGAATCAGAATATGAACTATTTAAATATTTCAGGAAAACATAAATAAAACAACAAAATGAATTGGGCTATTCAAAGTGGCTTTCAATGTAGTTTCCTGTACTCTCTTCCTCTGAAAACAAGACAAATTTATATGGTCTTCATTATAAGATATTTTTGTGGGAAGAATAAAGTTGGTGGATGTATAGCATTCATTCATTTTATAGAAAAGCAACCATGGCATAAAATAACTCAGTCCAAACTGAGTTTTAAGAATTGTGTAGTATTCCATGGTACACATATACCACATTTTATTTATCCATGCATATATTGATGGGCACTTGGGTTGTTTCCACATCTTACTTATTTATTCATTTATTTATTTTTAAATTTCAGAAGCCCCATAATATTCTGAAATTTAAAAAAAAATTAAATAAATAAAAAGAAAAGAATTGTGGACAACGCAGAAGAAAGGATACTTAAAAATAGAAAAGTCACAAAAAATTCAGGATAGATGTTCTGGAGAAGAATCACAAAGTATTTTTTTTTTTTTCTCATCAGGCTTACCTAGGGGAATGCATATCAGAATCCTTAGAGTGCAGAGGAAAGAAGGGGTGGCTGGTTTGGTTTGAAAAAGCTTTCTAAATGAATCTGATATGACCAGATTGGGGGGCAGCCACACTTGGGATGGACTGTTTCCTTCATTTTGACAAATGCCCGAATCCTGTTTGCATTGAGCTGCCCAGAGGGATGTGGAGAAGTGATCTAAAGAGTCAAACACCATGTCAGACCCTTCACATCATTCACTCACTTAGCCTCCTTTTATCTAATTCTCACAAAAACCTTGGAAATGTTAGGCAAATCTCATTTAGGGAGGTCATTCATTTGTGCTACCTTAAATTCCTCCTACAGTAGCTTAAGAATATTTCCTTTTTTCTTGTCAAGTATGAGAACGCCATCTTCCTTCAAATACATTTTCACAAGTTACTATAACCACACCAATAATTAGTGAAATACATATGTATTTTCTCTAGCATGGCATCAGAGACATAGAAACCATATACAATTCCTTAAATGGCACAGTCTAGCCCCCAAAACTTCCTAATAATTATAATTCAAGGAACTATCAATGACACAAATTGTAGGAAGCCAGTAAGTTACAGAAACAGCCTTTTGTGGTACAGCTGACGGCTCTGGTTTAAAGTTTTAAACCAGAGGTTTCACACAGAGGGACCATATCTATGCTTTTAAAACCATGGCTTATATGCTTTTTTATTACAGTTACTAAAAAGAAAAAAAGAAATAAAAAACACAACACAAAACAGTTGTGTATACTGCAACTCACCCAGGGTTAATTAGAATGCCCTCCCTGGGTCCTCTGAGGCATCAGGTTGTGACAAATGGAATGCATACCAAGCGGCAAACACCAAATATTAAATGCCCTTAGTGAAGGGCTGAGTTTTAAATGAAGTCAACCATAATCAGGTGCTTGTTGCAAATCATGCACCTATAAATGTTATTAACATTGCAGCCTGCTTGGCGTATTTAGTCATTGTGTTTACAACCTAAAAAAAAAGGAAACATAAAATGAAAATGTTTTCTTTCCAGGGTGAGGCTATAGTCATTAATTTTATTCTTCATCATCCAGTTTTTTGTTTTGTTTTGTTTTGTTTTGTTAGGCTATTTTCTGTAGGAGATTGTTGGTAGCTGACTCTCCATTTGCTTTATTGATATGTACAGAACAAAGCAGTTTTAAACCAAAGAGTTATTTCAATAGTCACAAATGATTTAAAAGGCACAATAAAGATGTGTTTGTATTATTGGATTCAAAATACTCAATAGAATACACAAAAAGAAACAGAATCCTTAGTGGCTTGAAATTCCTAATCAAAACCACTCATTCTTTTAGAAAATCCATCTCAGTCAGTATTTCTGAAGGTGAACAAATAGTTCTACAACAAGTGTTTCTAAGAGACAGTCATACGGAAGGCAGATCAAATAATTTTAAAATACAAAAGGATGCTTTTTAAATTCTGGGATCAAGGACAAGCTTAAACATTTATAAGAACATCGTGTATCATTAATAATTTAATGTATAAATGTGCATCATATCTCCTCTTTAATTTGCTTTAAATTTTAAAAATAAAATTACTTTATCAAGACAAAGCCTTGCCTGAATAATAAAATGTTGAACTACACGGGCAATTCTTCATCATTGCCTTAAATATTTTTTCTGCTAGTGGTGGGCAGATGCAGAATATGAAAAGAAATCCCTACAGTGAAGGAGGGTTGCTTGCAGATATTAGGAGAAGTCCAAACAGCAGTATGGGACATACAGTAATTTGCCCATGAAGAAAAGTAAAACCCAGTCCAGGGGATTTGGGGAAGAAAATGTCAGCAGAGATTCGGGCAGCCAAGTGGTGAACACTAAGGGACTATAGGCACAGAGTAGAGCAGGCATTCTTTCATAGTATGTTTTACTGTTCATCTGTGTATTTTTTTTACTGGGGATCCTGTGTAGATATGTCTGCAAACACATACATTTTTTTTCTTTTTTGTAGTAGCAAAGGATTCAAAAAATTACTTTGTAATCACTGAAAACAGCACCTCTGAAAGAATTTGTGTGGATTCCTCGAAATAGCAGGCACACGAGCTTCCCAGGATGGTGTAGAGTAAGGCAGGATCATTTCCTCAGAAAAAGTTGTCTAAGACCTAGAGATCCTTGAAGCAGGAAAGAGGACAGTGATTCTGGGCTGTGTGAAACCACCTTTTCCAGAACCACCCCTCATCTATTGTTTCTGGGCCAACTTGGTCCTTAATGTGGGAACTGATGCTGAGATCGGCAGTTTGGGGAGTTTGGGCTGGGTGCAGCCTTTTCATGTTTGATGCTGGGGATCATCCTACTGCAAGAACGATGGGGTCTGTGCAGTTCTGGACCTAGGTGAAGGAGGTTGTCACTGCAGCATTGTACCAGCACTTTACCTCAGAGCTCTAGCTTCTGTTCAGGATGTTTTTCAAGAGCAAGACTGTGTATCAGAAAAAGACAAAGCAGCAATGGGAGATTCAAACTCTAGTTATTTCTTCTGTGTGTCTTGACAGGAGATATTTATGGCATCAACCCAAGTGCCCATCAATTCATGAGTGGATTAATAAAATGTGGTTTATATACACCATAGAGTACTACTCAGCCATTCAAAAAAGATTAATTAATACCTTTTGCAACAGTCTGGATAGAACTGGAGAACATTCTCCTAAATGAAATGTTGTAAGAATGGAAAAACAAACACCTCATGTACTCACTGTTAAATTGGAACTAACTGATGAACATACAAGTGCACAAAGTGAAGTAAAAATCAATGGAAAGCAGCCAGCAGGGAAGGGAGAAAAGGGAGGGGCATAAATAACGTAATGGGCACATGAACACTATTTGAGTGATTGGCACACCTATAGACAGGACTCAGTATTACAATAATGATCCATGTAGACTAAAACATTTGCTCGTGATACTAAAACTGAAGCTTGTTGGAGAGAGATGCCAAACTGCACCTGTTTCTGCAGGGAGAGAAGCAGTCTACTTTCAATTCTTAGCTTTCCAGGTACAGAGAGAACATCAGGATTTGTGCCTCTGGCTTCTCAAGTTTGGAAACCTGAATTGGATTTGGAAGCTAAGTTTTCAAAACTACTTGCACATCACCACATTTAAAGCCACTTGGGGCCTGAGGGACAATCTAGTTTAGCTGTTTTTCTTCAAATAGGAAAATTAAGGCCCAGCAAATTTAAAACAGCTTGCCTAAGGTTTCACAGCTAATTTAAAGCAAATGTGGGACTAAAATTCAGGTCTCTACTTTTAGCCCAGAGATTTTGTTTGTTTTCTCTATATTACATTTTCTTTATAATGCTTAGTTAAAATCTCAGCAACAATGGAGAATATTTAAGAATCTGTGTATAATTTTGTAGTCCCTTAAGAATGAAGGGTTCTTTCAGACCTGTGATCAATAATGAAAGGATCCTTTGGAAGTAGCATGAGTACCTGCTAGCTGCATAGTTGTATGAAGGTGATAGCTGCTGTGTCAGCTCTTGGCAAACTAGATTCCATAATGGCAATTTCCAGTCATATATGAGTCCATTATAGTCCCCAATTATGTATCCCACTATTTGCAAAAGTCTGTAAAATTGACTACATTAAAATATTTTAGCCTCAGAAAGAAGTTTATCACACTCCTTTGAGTTTCCAAAATCGCATAGGGTGAGCAAGCATGCAGTCAGCACACAGAAACCTACACATACAAATACATATAACACACACACAAATAGGCCAGCATGTTTATTCACTAATGTTATTTTTTTATACTTCAATCCATTGCAGAATGATCTTTATCAAAAAGGTAGCATGACTTTTTCCTGTTTGGGAAAACAAAGGCGCAAGTGTTTTAGTCAATTGTACATTTAGAAGGAATAGTCCCCATATAAGACCACCCTTACTCTGACAGCCACTGAAAATTTGAGGGTACCTAAAACCATCCTGAGGTTCTATAATTTGCTAGAAGGACTGATAGAACTCACTGCAAGATGTTATACTCCTGGTTTATTACAGTAAAATGATGTAGATTAAAATTAGCAAAAGGAAGAGGCATATAGGGCAGAGTCCAGGAAAGGTACCAAATACAGAGATTCCATTGTTCTCACCCTATGGACTCATGGGCATGTTGCTTTCCTAACATCAAAGTGTGACACTACAGGTATCATTTTGCCCACCAAGATGCTCACCCAAGCCTCCATGTTCAGTGTTTTTATCGGGGCTCCATCAATCACAGAGGCATGATTCATTGATTGCCCATGTGGCTGTCTCTATCTCCATTCCCTCTGGAGGTCTGCTGATATCATGTGACCTAACATTCCCACCCTAAATTACATTGCTGGTCTTTCTTCTGTGGCTAGCCTCCCCTATGACTATCTGGTGACCCAAGGCCCCAGAGCAAACAAAGATAGTACTATAAGACATGACATTCCATGGGCTTAGAGATTACCTCCTAGAAAGCAAAGGTCAGACCTCTCTTTTGGGCAAGGTCAAATTCTTTATTCTGTCAACAGAACTTCTGTTGACAATGTCCTGAGAAAAAGCTGATTTCAGAACTCTCAATTTCTTGTCCATTAGAGATAGTCTGCATTCATGTTATTCCTGACTAAAACCCTCATAAGGAAAATTAAGTGCAAAAAATCTCTCCTAGTCCTTCAAAAGAGAAAGGAGATTTATTTTGATGTGATATAGTATAATGGGACAATTTGGTTCACATTATCCACTAGAGATGTCAAAGGAAGAAGATTACCTGATAAGAGGGCTGAGAGGTTTCTACATAAAGAACTAACACAAAAAGTTTGCAACTGGAAATGGCAGTAATTTTTACAAGTAATTTTACTCACAATAGTAGTTTTTGCCTTGAAAATAAGTATAAGTGAAAAATGTCTGTGTTCTAGGTAATAAGGAGGGAAGAAGAAACAAGCAGCAACTGGAAAAAATCATTTTTTTCCTTATGAGTAGTCAAAATTGCTAATAGTGATCTGTGGACAAAGGAAACAATAGCACTTTGTCCAAAACGGTAACTGTACCTTTTCCTCTATATTCTGTTTTGAACAGTAGTGTACATTAGAACCAGAAACACATTTTGAAAAACTTATAACAATGTTCTTATTTCCTTTGGTCAACAGATGGGTATACATTTTAAAAGAAAAAAAAAGCCAGATTTATTTTTTTCTCTTTTGTTTATTTAAATTTTGATTGAGAACTTTCTAATAACATAGGTCCATTGAATTTGATATCTCCCTATATATGAGGAAGCACAAAAAGAATGAGAAATGTAACACCAAAATAGAACATAAAAGGTATTATGTAAGACATTTGAATGGTGACAATTTCTCTAATACATTTCTTAAATGATTATTATATTGTTCTTCAAGGTAATTTGGAGAATCTGTTCAGAAAAATGTTCTCTAGATGTATTTCTAAAGCTATAATAAAAATGCCAAAATTATACACAGCTCAACCTAACAATGTGACATTTTAATTAAAAATATATTTTTAGAATTTAGAAAAAATAGTGGAATGTCATAGCCCACTTGCAGGAGGCTAGCTACCCACATAGTACCATAGATCCAGTAGGTAGCAATAGAAAATTTTATTTCTTAATGACTGTGTTAGGGTTGATCTGATTCAGAAAGAAAAAGTCTAAAATTAATTCCCAAATTAAGTAAGAGGCATAGATGATTTTTAATTTAATATTGAATGTTAATGGTATCAGTCATATTAAAGAATTAAAGTCTCAGGGAATCTTTGCTTTAAATTAAATCTTTTGAATCTTCCCCTTGCTTAGGACTAACAAGCCAAAAATACAATGCATAGTTTTGTTTTGTTTTTTTCCACCACAAGTTGAATTTACTGAAGGGAGTAGGAAAAAGGGGGGAGGGGAGAAGGAATGCTTTGTCAGTTAAGAATGAGGCTTGTCCATCTTCTAGAAACAGTAGGCCAAACATATATTTTAATTCCAGTAGACCAGTCTCTGAGACTAGATTTTCATGACTTCTCTTATGTCTATAACAAGCCTACCTGTTTCTTATTGCTCAGCTTTAACCTAACTGATCTTTTGCTTTGAAAGATCCAATGCTCTTGGTTAATCAAAAATTATATACACAGCGAAGAAGTGATGATGGTGTTGTTTATAAGACTGAAAATTTAAGTCTCTGTAGTAAGAATCCTTTCCTGTTTGCACATATACCCATTCCTTGAGGAGAGGCAGGATCACTTAGGTGATAGAGCATGGGACTGAGATTCAAACCCAGGCCCTGTATGTATGGTTTCCATCCTGAAAAGTAATGTAAACTCTCAAACCCTCTATTTTCTCCTCTCTAAAATGAGGATACTAATTACCTTGCAAGTTTGCAGTGAGGATTAAATATGACAATGTGTGTCTAGTATTTATTATAGTGCTCTTATACTATTTAATAGAATGAGAGCCAGCTCTTAAAGAAAGACAACATGGAAGAGAATCTGTTTTGTTTCTTGATTAAGATGCTTCCTAAATTTATACATGATTCCAGCGGATACTAGGCCAGGAGTCAAATACAGATGGTTGACACTTGGCTATATTGAGAATCGCCTCTTACATTTGTCTACTAAGCCTTTGATACAAACTGACAAACAGCTATCCCTGGCTCTACTGTCCATAAAGCTGAGTTCTTTCTTAATTCTCTCTGCACAGCTCTCCGGAGAACCCATTCAGGCTACATCTCCCCAGCCTTGCTCTTGTGTGTTTGAGTTCTAGCAACAGAGACAGTTCTTCCCATTGGAAGCTCAATGGCCCCTTGCAAATAAATAGGCCTCCGGCTGCCGTGCTCTATCAGTTTTCCAGGGATATCTTGACATGTCAAAATATCTAACACAACCTAGGTTTTATATTAATGTTATGTGTTTTAAATATCTTACACAGAGATGTTATCAGGGTCAAAACTGTTTCTTACTTTATTTGGATCTCCAACTTCTAGCAAGCTGCAGGTTCTTAATAACCTTCATTGGAAAGACAAGAAGACAGTGGTAATCACTCTCTACCACAAGACTATTCCCTTAACTTGCTCCAACTTAGCACACCCCAGATCCTTGCTATCCTTATTTCTTTTGATCTGTGCCTCCTATCTAATCTTTGTCTTTCACTTGGGTCCCTATAGTTCATGTTACTCCTCTACAAATGTCCCTTAGGAGTTTAGTCCTATATTAAAGGGACTTAGTCAAGATCATTGATTGGTAGGATGTAGGCAACTTGGAATGCAGGAGAGCTCAGCTAGGTAGGAATCCTTGAGACTGCTGCAGCCTGAGAGTTCCTTTGAGGAGAGGGTAAAGCAAGGTTACCACTTGGGGCTCATGGTACCACATGACCCAGAAATGTCCCAACTCCAGTAACTCCTTACCTGGAGCTAGAAGACACCTCCTAGAGAAGAAGCAGATTTCTGTAGGAACTCAATCCACTCACAGCCTACAGGAGTCCTGTTCTACCTGCAATGCTAGAGTTTGAGCTCCCACTTTTGATTTCAGTTTTATCACCAGTGATATGATGTAAACATAGTCCTTACAGTTAATTTATAGATTTTTTTGAAAATGGGATACTCAGGAGTTAAGCATATTTCAACACAAAAGTCAGCGTGCGTCGGAAGCTGCCTTTGAGCTACTCTCTGCCCCGTATCCTTCTGCACTGAAACTTTCTCCCACTTGCGCGCACAGCTCATTGACCTGACCTACTCCTGTTTGACTTTACCTCCTACACATCAGTAACCGCAGGCATTTTTTATTAATCCTCAGATTCACCTTTGACTTGCAAATAATTACAGCTATGAGGCAGAGAATATAAGCGACTTAAAATTTAGATTGATTCTTTCATTTGCTATTTTTTCTGTTCTACTTGGAGTAAGGTGAACAAAATAATACATAAAAGTTATCAAATACAAACATTTTATTAGTAGTATTATTTTCCACTTAAAATTACATTTATGCCATAATTAAATTACAATTAAAACTACAGAAGAAGAATTATATACTCATTTTATATTAAAAACCAAGGAGAGCAGATTTTTTTTGCTATTAAATGCTATATTTGGCAATGCTCTTTACAACTAAATCAGCTGCCTTTGAATTTTATGAACATAATTATATGACTATCTCTAATCAAAATAAATAGTAAGTAGGTTTAATAATTTTAATAAAGTGTTTAATAGTAAGCACTAAAATTTAAATTAGATAAAGGAAAGGCATAAAGGAGAGTTATAGATTAAATTTGGATCATGAAATATAAAGATGTTCTTTGTTTAAAATCCAAGTTAATAAATACAAAGTTTCCAAATTGCTATCCAGATTCCAAGACAGTGTTTCTTTGTCATAGTAAAATCCATCAAGCTTTGGCTTCTTGGCCACAAAATTGAAGCATACTGACATAACACAATTTAACAGTTCCATGAAATGGAAACATATCCTCAATATAGACATGCACATGTGCCTTCCTCACAGTCTAGTAAATGATGCTTGCTGAAGCTGTAGGCGCAATGAAGTTACATCCCTCCAAGTCTTCTGACTTCCTAGTTCTGTGCTACATCCACATCCCATAAGGTTTCACACTATCCAAGATCGGTTGCATTTCCTTCCCACAACACATCACCCCTACTTTTGTATTTGATACATTCTTTAAGACCGTTGGCCTTAGATTTCTATGTCCTTTACCTCCTAAATTCTATACTCTGCTCCTTTCATCTAGGTATGAAATTAAAACTTATCTACTCTCTCATCCCCCCCATCAACCCTTCTTCAGGAAAGAGTGATAATGAAATCAATCCATTGCATATTCAGCACTTTATCTAATAAGGTTCTATGGGTCACTTCTACAGTCACACAATAATTGTTCAAATAAAGCTAAATAAATGACTTTCTGTATTTTTTGTAACAGTTTGTTAAGGTGACAAGTTTTCCCCAAACTGATCTACAGATTCAATAAAACTGAATTAGAATCCCAACAGGCATTTTTTAAGAAATAGACCAACCAATCCTAAAATTTATATTCAAATGTTAAGGACCAAAAATAGCCAAGACAATTTTGGAAACAGAACAAAATTGCAGAATTTACATTTCCTAATTTCAAAACTTACTATAAAGTTACATTATTAAGAACCATGTGATATTGGCCTGATAATAGACATACCAATTCATGTAATGTAATTGATGATTAGGAAATAAGTTTTAATAGCAGAATGCAATTAGATTAAAAAAAAGAAGAAGAAAAATGACAGAGAATAATCAATGAAACCAATAGGTTTAGTTTGAAAACCTCAATAACATTGGTAAACCTCTAGACAGATTGATCAGATAAAAAGGTACAAATTAACAATATAAGACATGAAAGTATACCAAAACTAAACCCACAAACATTATAAGGATGACAAGAAATATTATATAGAAAACTATATAGCAAAAGGATAACAGCTGACATAAAATGAGCAAATTTCTTGAAATACACAAATTAACCAAACTGATAAAAAAGAGGGTATACCTCAATAGCCATGTATCTGTTAAAAAAAAAAAAAACAAACACGTATATTTATAATTTAAACACTTCACACGACAAACTCCAGACCCAAATAGCATCACTGCTAAATTCTATCAAGCCTTTAAGTATAAAATAATACCAATCCTACACAAACGGTAGAAAATAGAATGAGACTACTTCCCAGTAGACGGAGAGCATGAAGCCAATATTACCTTGATATCAATATTAGACAAAGACATTACACTAAAAGACAATTACAAACCTTGTGAGGATAGATGCAAAAGCTTAAAAATATATTGACAAGAGGAGATACAATTCCAGGATGTCAGATTAAGACCCCCTGAAATTTATACCTTCATAAAAGCAACAAGAACACTGGAAAAATTTGTGAATATCAACTTTTTTAAAACCCTAGAAATAAACCAAAGGCTTACAACAATCCAGGGAATGTTTTTATTCAAAACAAATAAATAAGTGTCTAAATTTCAGTAAGCATGGCAAGCTTTGTGGTATTTTAACTTGTCCTATCCCCTTATCTGGAAATCCACAGGAAACTTCAAACAGAGCAGCCTCACAACATAGAAGCTGTAAAAACCAGCAGTATGATCATCACTAGAGAAGGTAGTCTGAGGTGCTCCAGAAAACCCATCCCAAGAAAACAGTCACTGTTTGACCTATTTTGAAGTTTCCTTGAAGAGTCTTATTTGCAGGTCTTATTATTTGTCCTGCCCCAAAACTCACTCAACAGAAAAACTTCTATCCCAAAAACATGTATGGAAAAAACATCAGTGGCAATTATTTAACTAACAATGTAGCTGCCGGAAGTGGCAATACCAGTAGGGACAAGCAAAAGCTAGTGAAACAACTGTACAAGAAAATTGAGAAACGAGATGTCTATAGGGGGGTTTACAAAGCTCTTATATCTTCCTGAGAATGTAAAAGGCCATACATATGTGCAAGACTGTGCACATGCTCAGGAGACCACTGAAAAAGCCCCAATCTCACCTCTGGTTGACGTTGATGCTTTGAACAATTAGACAGTGAAATTAAGACAGAGTTGTTAGAACACTGAAGATATACACCAACACACATTCAAAGCTCCTAGGAAAAGGATGGAAGACTTAGTGACCCAAGGCATTTAAGGAAGTCTCTGTGCAATTATTAGCAGAATATTAAGCTAACTGAGAAGAGACTTCATGGCCAAACATGACACAAAATATTATAGATTTTACTGATTTAGTCCAGGAAAGTTTAGACAAACAGCAGCAACAATAGCAATAATAGCAAACCCTGCTAATGTGGAAGCCAGCAATGGGAAATCAGATTTTCAGAGTTACCATATTGTATCATTTAAAATGTTCAGCTTTCAACAAAATCTTATGAAACATGCAAAGAAACAGGATAGTACAACCCATACACAGGAAAAATTTCAGCCAATAGATTCTGTCCCTGAGGAAACCTAGATGTGAACTAACTAGAGATACTTTAAGAACAGTTATTGCAAATATTTTCAAAGAACTAAAAGAAATCATGTCTAAATAATTAAAGAAAAATATGAGAATCATGTTGTACCAAATAATGGATATCAATGAAAGGACAAAAATTGGAAAAACAAAAGAGAACCAAATAGAAATCCCATGGTTAAACACTAAACTGAAATAAAACATTTACTAGAGGGATCAACAGTAGATCTGGCAGAAAATAAATTATCAAACTTGAGAAACTCCTGTAAGGAAAACACAAAGCAAAAGAAATGAAGAAAAATAAGTAGTATTAAATGTACCAAATATTCATAATAGGAGTTGCAGAAAGAGAGGCGAGGGTAGTAGAGAGACCACTGGAAGAAAAATTAATGATTAAAAATTCCTAAATTTGATGTAAAGTATTACTGTACATGAATACAAACCCAACAATCCTCTTATAAGATAAACCCAAAGACATCTAAATCTAGACACACATAGTCAAACTGTCAAAAGACAAAGACAAAGAGGGAATCTTGAAAGCAGCAGGAGAAAAACAACATCTTGGATAAAGGATCCTCAATAAAATTAAAAAATAGGCAAAGGACATGAACAGAAACTTCTCAAAAGAAAACAAAATAATGGCCAACAAACATATGAAAAAATGCTCAACATCTCTATCATCAGGGAAATGTAAAGCTAAACCACAATGAGATATCACTTACCTCCAGTGAGAATGGCCTTTATAAAAAAGTCCCCAAACAATAAATGTTGGCGTGCATGTGGAGAGAGAGGAACACTCCTACACTGCTGGTGGGACTGCAAATTAGTTCTACCTCTGTGGAAATCAATATGAAGATATCTTAAAGCAATACAAGTGGATCTACCATTTGATCCTGCAATTCCACTACTGGGCATCTACCCAAAAGATCAAAAGTCACTTTATGAAAAAGACATCTGCACTCGAATGTTTATAGCAGCACAATTCACAATTGCAAAGTTGTGGAAACAACCCAAGTGCCCATCAATTCATGAGTGGATTAATAAAATGTGGTATATGTATACCATGGAGTACTATTCAGCTATAAGAAACAATGGTGATATAGCACTTCTTGTATTTTCCTGGATAGAGCTGGAACCCATTCTACTAAGTGAAGTATCTCAAGAATGGAAAAACAAGCACCACATGTACTCACCAGCAAATTGGTATTAATGGATCAACACCTCAGTGGACATATAGGAATAACATTTATCGGCTGTCGGGCAGGTGGGAGGGGGGAGGAGGGGATGAGTATATACAAACACAATGAGTGAGATATGCAACGTTTAGGGGATGGTCACACTTGAGGCTCTGACTCGAAGGGGGAGGGGGGGGCATGGGCAATATACGTAACCTTAACACTTGTACCCCCATAATACGCTAAAATAAGAAAAAAAAGTAAAAAATAATTAATAACGAATTTCTCATTAGAAACCATGGATGCTAAAGAGCAGTGGAAATACATATTCAAGGGGCTTAAAAAACTCCCAATGTCAGCCGTGAATTCTTATTTCATTGAAAAGTACACTTGAAAAATAGAAGAGAAGTTAAGACATTCCTGGATAAACAAAAACCTAGAGAATCTGATGTCAGCAAAACTATCTTACCACAGATACTAAAGGGAGTCCTTTAGGCTAAATGAAAGGACCCCAGGCAGTAACTGGAACTCACATAGAGAAATAAAGAGCAATCAGTAAAGGTAACCCCACAGGTAAATATAGAGGACAATATGTGTGCATTTTTGTTTGTAACAATTTTTTCCCTTATCTGATTTAAAATACAATTGCATAATGCAATACTTTTATATATCTGTGAAAAGACATAATGTTTAAAGATGTAATTTGTATAACAACAATAGCTTAAAGGAGAAGAGAGAGAATAAACCTAGATTGGAGTAAAGTTTCTGTATGATTTAGAAATTAAGTTGGTATTAATTCAAATTAGATTGTCTTAAATTAAGATGTTAATTTTTTTTTTTTTTTTTTTGAGACAGAGTCTCTCTTTGTTGCACAGGCTAGAGTGAGTGCCATGGCGTCAGCCTAGCTCACAGCAACCTCAAACTCCTGGGCTCAAGCAATCCTTCTGCCTCAGCCTCCCGAGTAGCTGGGACTACAGGCATGCGCCACCACGCCCGGCTAATTTTATATATATATATTAGTTGGCCAATTAATTTCTTTCTATTTATAGTAGAGACGGGGTCTTGCTCTTGCTCAGACTGGTTTCGAACTCCTGACCTCGAGCAATCCGCCCGCCTCGGCCTCCCAGAGTGCTAGGATTACAGGCTTGAGCCACCGCGCCCGGCCTAAGATGTTAATTTTAATCTCCAGGGAAATCACTAAGAAAACTGAAAGAAAAATCTATATAGTAAATAAAACAACCAGGGAATTAAATGGTACACTAGAAAATATCTATATAACATAAAAGAAAGCAGCAATGGAGTACATGAGAAAATATAAGATAAAAACATATAGAAAACAAAATCCAAATTGGCAGACATAAAACATACATTATTAGTAATTATAATACCTTAAGAATCAATTTTTAAAAAATCTGTTGTCCAAAGCAGATACTAGAAAAATAGATAAAAAGATCATCCAAATATATGTTGCATATAAAGTACAAACTTAAAAAGCAAAGAACAGGTTGAAAGTAAAACAATGAATATAGATATAGGATGTAAGCAGTAATTGAAAAATAGATATAATGGCTATTCTAATATTAGACAAAATGAATTTTAAGACAAAAATTTTTATTAATGACAAAGAAGAACATTTTATAATGATTATAGACTCAATCCATCAGAAAGATATATTAATTATAGACATAAATGTACCTACCAACAAAATGCCAAAGTACATGAAGAAAAAATGACAGACTTGAACAGAATATCAATAATTTAAAAAAATAGTTGTAGACTTAATAGCTCACTTTTAGTAATAGAACAATTAGAGGTATCAATAAGGAAATAAAAAGTTGAACATTATTAATTAAGTAGATCAAACAGACATATGTAAAACATTACACCCAACAACAGCAGAATGCACATTCTTCCCTTGTGCATATGGAAGATTATCCAAGACAAACCACAAATTAGGTCATAAAAGAAGCCTCAATACATTTAAAGGATTGAACTCACACAAATTATTTGGTCCAACACCACAGAATTAATGGAAATCAAGAACAAAAAGATATTTGGCACTACACAAATACAAGACAACCAAACAAAACATTTGTAAATAACATATGGATGAAAAATATAATGCAAGGTGAATTTTTAAAATGCTTTTGGATGAATGAAAACAAAAACATAACATGCAAAACTTATGATACATAGCTAAATCAAGGCTTCGGGTGAAATTTACGTCTATATATGCCTATATTACAATAAAAGAATGATCTCAAGTTAATTAAAAAAATTTCACCTTAAGAAACTAGAAAAGAAAGAGAGACTAAACCCAAAGAAATAAGAAGAAGAAAAAAGGAAATAAAATTGGATAGGGTAGAAATGAATGAAATAGAAAATAAAAAAATAATGGTAGAAAACATTTTAGATAATATATCTAGAGAGGACTTGTATTCTAAATACATACTGAAACCTTACAACTCTATAATAAAATGGAAAATAACTCAACCTAAAAAGGGCAAAGGATTTGAATAGCTGGTTTTCAGTAAATACAAGAAAATATGCCAAAATTATTATTATTCAAAGAAATGCAAATCATAACTACAATGATATACCACTTTACATCTACTAAGATGTCCAAAATATAAAAGACGGGAAGAAATATTGGTGACAATGTGGAGAAATTAGAACTCTCACTGTTTCCCAGTGGAAATGTAAAACAATACAGCCACTTTGGAAAGCATTTTGGCACTTTCTCAAAATTTTAAAGTTGCTAACTGTCCCAGCAATAACACTCCATGGTATATACCCAAAAGAAACTAAAGCAGATGTCTACACAAAAACTTGCATCCAAATGTTCAAAACAACATCATTCAGAATAGGCAAAAGGTAGGGAAAAAACAAACAAGTTTCCATCAACTGTTGAATATATAAATAAAATGTAATGTATCTGTATTATTTTACAATATAAAGGAATGAAGTACTGATATATACTACAACAAAAATCAATTTTGAAAATATGCTGAGCTAGAGAAACCATTCACAAAATACATGGTGTTTGAATCAATTTATATGAAATGTCTAGAATAAGCAAATCCTTAAAGAGAGAAAGTGGATTAGTGGTTTCTAGGTCCTGGGAGGAGAGGGAAGTTGGGAGTGAGTAGCATAAGGATAAACAAGCACAAAATTAGTGGTTTCTTTTTTGAGTGATAAAAATATTCCAAATTTAGAGAGTTGTAATGGTACAGAACTCAGTGAATATATGAGAGAACTCACTGAGTTACATACTTTAAAAGGGTAAATTTTATGAATTATATCTCAGAGTGCTATAAAACGCATGTTTTCAACAAATACAGAAGTATATCTGAAAGGATAATATACCTTGACTAAGTAGGTTTTATCCTAGAGTCTTCATTTCTGCAAGTCCAGAGCCTTCATTTTATCAGCACATTCAAATCTAAAACCATTCTTGACTAAATATACCTGTGATAACTTCACAAAAGAGTAAACATATAAAATCATAGCATTAATTTATACTTAAACTGAGGAAGGACTCCATTTCTAAGTATTTATCCAAGAGATATAAAAACTTATATTGACACAATTACTTGTTTGTGAATGTCTATCCCGACTTTGCTCATAATCACTGAAAACCGGACACAGCCCATATGTCCTTCAATAAATGAATGTACCACGCAAACAGTAGTACACCCACACATGAGATTTTAAAAAAGAAACAAATTGCTAATACATATTTCAATGTGTGTTAATCTGAAACACATTATAATATTGAAAGTAGTCAGATCCCAAAGGCTACACACTGTATCATTTTATTTATATAGGATTCTAGAAAAGGCAAAATTAAGGGAAGAAACAATATGTCAGTGCTTGCCAGAGGCTAGAGATGGGGCCACTGGTGGAGTACAACAGAATACAAGGGCAATTTTGGAGTGACAGATTGTTTTCTATCTTGATTATGGTGATTACATAACTGCACATATCTGTCAAATCTCAGAGAACTTTATACTAAAAGGGTGAGTACTACTGTGTGTAAATTATACCTTGATAAACTTGACTAAAAATGGATAAATGGAAGATATAGATAAAAAGATGTATAGATGGTGGACAGATAGGTAAAATAAGGCAGTTTTCTAGGCTTGTTCTGTTTTTTCATGTATACCGTGATTGACAATACCTATAAAAGACATTAACAAATGCAATCAACCTATCTCTATTTTTATAATTACAATCTCTTGTCAAAGGCAGGTAGCTCTGAGGGAAGTAGCAATGGATGCAAGTTTTCTAATAGATATGGTTGGGGAGATATGGTAGATAGATATGGTTAGGGAGAATGGAAAGAATTTAAGAAAGTCTTGATATTTCAGGGGGTCCGATGGGTTCTTCCTCAGATAAATGGGGTAAGCTGCAGGGAGGAGGAACATTAAAGACACACATGGCTGCACTCTAACCCTTCTCTGAAAACTTGCTTTTTATAACCAACATAAATGCCTACACAAAGCTTCACCCTGAGGATGGAAAGAAGCAAGCTAGGGTATTACTACTTTTTATCTCTTCTACTCTGGCTTTCTTTTCGAGGATACGTTTTGGCCTCTTCTCATTCATATTTTTATAACCTTCCTAATCAATAATTTGTAGCCCACACCTGGAATTAATACCACCTGCCTATCTTATATGGTCAGATGTAGGCTAGCAAAAGGTGCCCATCTGTCTCACTCTCCAGCTCTGTGCACTGAAATAACCTCTGTGCTTGAAAGGAACAAAAGAAATCTGTAGGGCTTAATAAGTGATAAGAAAAGAAATGTAATTTCCAGAAAGCTCTGAAAAGCAATGGAGAGTAAAATAACATTAAAATAAAGATAACTTCAAAACAACAACATTCTTTTAAGGAGCCCACTTGGCGGAGACTGCGGGATGAAAGCTCATTCATCATCCCCATACTCATCAGCTTATGAAAAATTATGGTATTAAAAGGCCCACTGTCTCTTGTAGATATAAAGTCAGAAAATCAATTTGTGAATCATGGAAGTAATGGTAAGTACTAGCAATGAGGCACTTGGTGAGGCTTTAAGTTTCTTTTTATCCACGCTTAATGGGATGGGGAAAGCAGGAAGCTTTGGATCAAAATAACATTTTTATTTAGAGTAGTTTAGATTGAATCTTCCAATCTACAAAATCTAGGAATTATTTTAGTCCTTATATAGGGCAGAGTTTTCTTTTAAGGAATGAGCTTATCTTAAGCAAAATCTGGAAGGTGAAATTAGTCATTTTTGCTCTGCTCCAAAGCATACCTTTTATATTACTTTCTTGTTAAATGCTAAAGCATAAAATTTGATCAAAGTCAAAGTGATAAAGTTTTCCTCCAAAATAAAAGATATCTAGTCAATTGTTTACTCAAAAACTGGTACTTTTGATCCAAAAATTTCAAGTGTCATGTCTTTTGCAACTTTTATACAATTTATTTTTATTCTCCATTGTCAATTCTTTTTGTTTCATTGTTTTCATTTCTGAATCTGTTAAGGTTTTTTAATAGCTCTGTGTTATAAAGAACAGAAAAACACTACATTCATTAAAATAAGAGATTAATTGGATGTAATGTATGCACACAATGAACAGATGATGCAACAAAGTATCTATGTGAACAAAGCCAATTACTAAACAGTAATCGGAGACTGGCATAATTTATTTTGATTAAATTAATTGATTCAAAATATTTGCATCTTTGAAGTATTTTTATTTGTTTTTTTGGGATTTTTTGCCTATCCAGAAAACCTTTCTGGCAAACATCAATGCATCCTTACAATAGGTGTCAATAATTTGAACTTGCTTCCCAATAGCCAGGTTTTCACCTTTCCTATACACAGGTTTTCTAAAGAAGTTGGAATGTAGCATCTGCAAACCAGTCACAAGGTTTATCAAAGAGTCCTAAAATACAGATTACCAAAATGAAGCAACAAAGAGAAATAAAAGACTATGTGATGGTTAATTTCACATGTTAAGTTGAATGGGCCAAGGGATATAAGGTAAAACATTATTTGTGGGTATATCTATGAGAGTGTTTCAGGAAGTGATTAGCATTTACATCTGTAGACCGAGTATAAAAGATTACCCACACCAGTGAGATGGACATCACCCAAACTGTTGAGGGTCAGAATAGAACAAAAGTTGGAAAAAGGGTGAAATTGCTCTCTATTTGAGCTGGGACATTGATCTTCTCCTGCCCTTTGACATTAGTGCTCCTGGTTCTTGGGCCTTTTTACTGGGACTTACACCATTGACTTCCTTGATACTCAAGCCTTCAGGTTTGGACTGGAAGTACATCACAGGCTTTCCTGAGTATCTAGGTTGCAGATGGCAGATTATGGGACTTCTCATTTTCCAAAATGGTGTGAGCAAATCCTTCATAATCTCTTTCTACATACATCTTTAGTTATCAATGTCTATTTTTATGTGTATATATATAGCACATATATATACTATATATGTGTCTATGTGTATACAGTTGTCCCTCCATATCTATGTGTTCCACATCAGATTTAACCAACTGGATTGAAAATATTTGGGGGAAAATGGATAGTTGTGCTGTACTAAACATTTAGACTTTTTTGGGTCGTTATTTCCTAAACAATACAGTACAGCAATTGTTTATGTAGCATTTACATTATATTAGGTGTTCTAAGTAATTTAGAGAGGGCTTAAAATATACAGGAGGATGTGCATAGATTATACGCAAAACTATGTCATTTTATATAAGGGACTTGAACATCTATGGATTTTAGTATCTGAAGGCAGTCCTGAAGCCAATCTCCCATCAATACCAAGAGACAACTGTGTATATGTATACATACATATAAAGTCATGTGTCACTTAACAATAAGGATAAATGTGTCGTTACATTATGTCTCTGTGCAATCATGGAGTGTATGTACCCAAACCTAGGTGCCTGCTATGCACCTAGGCTACATAGATTTTGATCCTAGGATACAAACCCATACAGCATGTTACTGCACTGAATACTATAGGCAATTGTAACACAATGACAAGTAATTGTGTCTTTGAGCATATCTAAACATACAAAGGTATATATAGTGTTTCTCTGGAATATCCTTATACAGAATTTGGTTGCGAGGGTGGTTCTAGAGAACAGAATTTTAAGGATGTTTTCTGAATTGGTTCTGGGGTTTCTGAAAGTGGCTCTGTAATCTGATTATATTTAAAGATGCTAATGATTGTATTCCTAGTAGTAAAAAGAGCACTAATAGTCCATGGTGTGAACTGTTTATAAACCTATGCAAAATATTTGCACCAAATATTCTTAATCAACCACTTATTAGAAGCAAGGAGTGAGGTGATTGTGTATATGATGACTTCTCAGCCTCCATAATTGCATGAAGGAATCCTTCACAATAAATCTCTTTCTGTATATTTACATATATTCTATTGGTTCATTTCTCCAGAGAAACCTGAACAGTAAACTTTATTCAAAACTTCTAGCAGAAAGGTCATTCTGAAGTGACATTTTCCTGTCTTCTGGAAGTCAGCACATATTTGATATCACAGGTGTTCAAATTGAACAAAACAAAAACAAAAACAAGGAAATAAGATGTATGGTCAAGGAAATGTTTCTATTTTCTATTCCTTGTTGATTTCCCAGACCAATAATATGCATTCTGTAGGTATATTTTTAGCAAAGAAAATGGACACTTTAGGCAAAATCTGGGAGAGTATGCCCCATGATTTAGACTTTAGCAAGAAAAACAGATTCTTTAGATTAGGAGCCCACAACTCTTAGAGCAGTAATTACAAAAGTTACTTTAAGCCTCAAGAAGTGTTTGCTGTACCTGCCAACCTCATAGATTCTTTCTATATAATCTCCTCTCTACCAAGGTACAGCATCATAAAAACGTGTCACCGAAACCTTGTAACTCCAGAATTACATGTCAAATCATTCTGAAGTCATTGAGTTCTATGAGAATCCAATCTCTATTCTGTAACATATGGCTCTGAATTCAAAGAACCCTGGTTGGCATGAGTGACTGAGCTAGCCACTCTTCCAGGCAGGAGATTGATCCAACAGTTCAGTGTAGTTATCCCTCTGGACTTCTTTCCCATTCCCAGATTTTACCAGTTGGGATGGATGCAATATAGCATACACAGTCTCTGGAACTGATTCCTTCCATGTTGACATACATAGACTTTAAGTTCTCATAGACCTAGAGAATTTAAAATTAACTGATGAACATTTTTAATGCAAAAAGGACAAGAGTTTCTCTACTTACGACCCTTTATTTCTGACACCAAAGGTGTGAGTTTTCCACAGCAAAAAATTCTCCAATTTTTTTCAGACACCAATTGGGTGTCCTACCACGTAATTCTGATTCTGATTCCCCAAAGTTAGCACAGACCCCACAAATTACAGGCACAATCCCACAATATTTCCTCTACTTTAGACATCAATTGCAAGGCTCAGGTTGTCACCTGCGATAACCAACTGACTATAAATTGGGGGTTCCCACAACTCTCACATCATGCTTGCTAATTTGCTACATTGGCTCACAAAACTCAGGGAACACTTACTTATTACAGGTTTATTATAAAGTATGTCACAAAAGACACAGATGAGCAGCCAGATGAAAAAGTACTTAGGGTGAGGCATTTGGGAAGGGGTGAGGACCTTCTATTCCCTGTCTAGGTGTGCCACTCTCCCAATACCTCCACATGTTCACCAACCCAGAAGTTCTCCAAACCTCATAGTTTAGGAATTTGTACAGAGGCTTCATCATGTAGGCAAGATCATTTATTAACTCTCTCCAGCCCCACTCTCATCCCCAAAGGATGGGGAGTGGAGCTGAAAGGTTCAAGTTTCTAATCATGGCTTGGCCCTTCTGGTCACCAGTCCCATCCTGAAATTATCCAGGGACCTCCATCCACCAGTCATCTCATTAGCACACAAAAAGACCCTCATCACTCTGAAGATTCCAAAGGTCTTAGAAAATCTTGTGTCAGGAGCCAGAAACTAAGGACCAAATATTATAATAAAAGATGCCTTTAGTTGGGAAGTGAGATGGAATATTATAACAAAAGATGTTCCTCTCTCACCCCTATCACTCACAGTTATGAGAGTTTTAGTAACTATTTTTAGGTACTGGAGGCAAGAGACCAAATATATATTTCTTATGATGTCACAAATGCCAATGCCTGGAGTCTAGCCCATTATCTGAAGAAGGGCCACGTTTTTTATGTTTTTGAAAGCATCTTAGAAGATTCTAATGTGTAACCGTTATTGAGAGCCATTGTTCTAGAGTGCAGATTTTAAAATATTAATATATAATAAAATCACCTAAGGATCTTATTAAGATGAAATTCTGATATAGTAGTCTGGAGGCAGGACCTGAGATTATGCATTTCTAAAAAGTTATCAGATAAAATTGATGCTACCTTTGCTTGGATCACACTTTGAGTTGCAAGGTTCTAGAGAGAGTGTTTTTGTGAAAGTGGTATTAACAATGGCCAGACATCTTATTCCTCCAAACCATATATAGTGAAATCTTGTCTGTATTGATTGCAGCCTGATGGAAGGCAGGGTATAGCGATGTTTAGCATGGTAAAGATACAACAAGCACATAAACATGATAGACGTACTCACACACCCATCAAGTCCAGGTCATTTCTGATTGCCAGCTCTGGACCTCTGTCACTGCCATGCATGCCCTGCAGGAAAGGTAGACTATTTGGGATTGAGTCTCCCAAAAGAGCCCGAGCAAGAGGCCAAGTAGGTAAAGCACTAATCTCTCCAGCCCCAGTGTAACCAAAGCAGATTTCTATAATTCTAGCTTCTTAATTCAGCACAGCTACGATCAATCACACCAGTCAACTCTACTCTCATGTGTGCCATTCTAAAGTGTTGAGTATTTTTATAAGTAAAGACTGAGATACCAATGGGAGTGGGATTGGAGAAGAGAAAAAATTTGTTAAACTAAATTGTATGTAGTTTAGAAATGTGTATAACAGGTCATTAAAGTCCTGATCCTCTGGGTATTGTCAAGATTTTTAGGGTGTGTGCATGCATGTGTGTGTACATGTGAGTGTTTGGGCTCACATACACATATACCAATATTCATTGCAATACGATTTGACCTTAAATTCATTGCTCACTAGACATGTATACTAAAAAATTGACTTTGACACCAAATTCTATTAGGTGAATTTGATGCCAAAACTATTAGAACATTGACATAATGTGCCTGTTCAAGACAAAATGATAATTACATTTTCTATCCATTTTGATAAAGGTAAAAGAGTTCTGTGTTGTGATTTCCTGACTTTACCTCCTATTATTAAATAATATATCTTTGGGGGTTATTAAAATGAAAATAATATGACCATTCTTTTTTTTTCCATTTTCTGTAATAAAAAATCAACTGGGATTTTAAAATAGTAATATCTATTACAGTTTGTCCTGAAAGACATACAATCGATTTTAAAAATCTTCAAAAGTATTAGAATGTGTGTCTTAGTCAATTCAGGTTGCTATAAGAAAATGCCATAGGCTGAATAACATAAAAAACAGAAATTCATTTCATGCAATTCTGGATGCTAGAAGTCCAAAATCAAGTCTCCGGCAAATTCAATGTCTGATGAGGGCCTGCTTTTTCATAGAAAGCCATCTTCTGGCTGCAACCTCAAGTGGTAGAAGAGGGCAGTTATCTCTCTGGGGTTCTCTTTTAGGAGAGTACTAAACCCATTTATAAGTGTTCTGCCCTCATGACCTAAACACCTCCCTAATCACCTCCCCACCTCCTAATACCATCATTTGAGGGTTAGGATTTCAAAATATAAACTTGGGGGAGGAGACACAAATATTCAGACCATAGCAGTGTGTTAAACCCATGTATTTAAAGTTGCTAACTAACTAGCTGTTGCCTGTGTATTTATATCTCAGATTCTAGATTTCATCTTATTCTCTTTTATAGTTTATACCCTATTTAAATCAATAATAAAATTCAACCATTAAGTGCCTAGTCAGAAATTTTAAAGGCCTAAGGAGAGATGCTTTGCTTAAAACAATTTAATATTACTAGTGCTTTTACTAGATGTATAACTGAAAGAAAGTTAATGCTTCTTTTAAAACGCTACTTTTAAAACACGGTTTTCAATATAACTTTTTCCAGCACATGGTTCCTTGCTCTTGTCCTCAGGATATACCCAAGACTTACATAACAGCCAGATATCTCCTCAAAAGTGATAAAACAATAAATGAGAAATGTTCAGTGCCAACAATGTACCCATTCTCTGCCAGTCACTCTGTGGAAGAAAATACAATGTAGTTTTAGTTAGATTTATGATTTTACTTAATTCTCTATAATGGCCTCCTAATTCTTTCTCTTGTTTCTACATAGCTGCCCCATGCCCTCTCTAAGTTCCTCTATACATAGCATAAAAGCTATCTTTTTATAAATCATATGTAATTGAATGACATATGAAATATTTATCTGTGGCAATAATTTAATACCTGCATTATCTTTCCTGTGGCAATCCTTAGCCTACTTTTCACTGAAAATACATTGTAAAGGCTTGAATTGAATTTAGATATAGACAATATCTAACCCGAACAGGGTTAAAACAGAGACAATTGATGAAACCAGGCAAGTGTAACGCTTTGGTCTTTACCCATCCTTAGGAAGAGATGATTAAAAGCATTTGAAAGGAAGAGAGGGTTTTTTTTCTAGGAAAAGAGTTTTTTTGGAACATCAGAATTTTTTGTACTTTCTCTTGGGGGAGGTGTCTCAGTCCATTCAAACTGTTGTAACCAAATACCTTAGACTGTATAATTTATAAACAATAAGCATTTATTTCTCACAGTTCCTGGGACTGGAAAATCTAAAATCAAGGCACCAACAGTTTGGATGCTTGGTAGGGCTTGCTCTCTGATTCATAGATGTTGCCTTCTATGTGTCCTCACAAGGTACCATGTTTCCCTGAAAATAAGACAGGCTCTTATATTTATTTTTCCTAAAGAAGACATCCTAGGGCTTATTTTCGGGGGATGTGTTATTTTTTTTTAAGTATGGTACAACAACCTACATTAATTCAAATATAGTTAAGTCGTCTAACATCATAACTCTCCAAATGCTGAATTCCATCCTGAATTTCTTGTGACTCTATTTCCTTTAGAACCATTGGCCCCAATCTCTCATGTCAAGCAATAGAGCTCTCACAAGGCAGATGAGAAGGGATGCTTGTCTTCTTTACCACTCCACGACAAAATGCGTGGGTTGTGCAGATACTCTGCATAGCCATGCCCATCACTAGGTCTTATTTTCGGAGTAGGGCTTATATTGCACAAATGCTTAGAAGTCCTGCTAGGGCCTATTTTATGGGTAGGTCTTATTTTTGGGGAAACATGGTAGGAAGGCAAACAAGCTCCCTTGGGCCTCTTTTAAAAGAATACGAGTACTATTCATAAGGGCTCTGACCTCATGACATAATCACCTCCCAAAGGCCCCATCTCTTGGTACTATTACACTGGGGATAGGTATCAACATAGAAATTTGGGGGAGAGTGGGACAAACATTCAGGCCATAGCAAGAAGGTCACATTATCTGCATTTATGTTTTTTTCTTGATGGGTTTCTCTTTTCATTGAGAGGTTTGGTTCATATATCAATCTTCCCTTGAAAATATTTTCCCAATCCCTAGACAATTTTTCTTGAATTGGGGTCAGAGAATGGTTCTAAACATAAGGACTAAGGGTGGTTTGCCACTGTAGTTCATCAAGCATGGAGGAAGATGCTAACATATGGGAGATAAGCACAGAAGGAAGGCAGAATGTTGCAGCTAACCTACACAAAGCAATGCTTGCTTTCAGTTTTTTGGAAAGAAGCTAATGGTTTGAAAGGAATTCTTCATTTCCAAGAAGCTAGAGTAGGCCATGGTTGAGAGCAAGTCATCCCTTCTCCCACCAAGAAGCCTCTCAGTGGAGCCAATGAATCTTATTAGCCAAGATAGAGAGGATACCTGTTGCTGAAGGAGGGGTGCTTGAGGGCAGGCCTTCCAGATTTTCCAACAGTAGGGAACTTGGGAGAGGGGTCCTGCAGGGGACTGGGATTTTCAAATATACTACAGAATAGAGCTTCAGGGAGGACACTGGCAGAAAGGGCTGGCAGTGAACTAACTATACTCCAGCTAGAAAACTTCCCATGCCTCCTTCTACTTTCCTATGACCCACATGCACAGATTCATACTCTAGGTGATGGATGAAAGACAAACACCTTGGAGCTTTCTGATGGGGAAAAAATTAGAGAAAAGAATTAAATTGTGAAAACTAACTCAGATAGTGATAATATGTTAATTTGAATGGTTAATTTAGAGAAACTAAATTATAATCTGCCAGTGACTGGAAAAGGACTATATCAACAGAGTTCATCTGTAGGAGATAGAAAATGCCCTCTGCTCTAGGAAGATAAAGAGTTCTGGGTCTACAGGTAGAAGTAAACTCATTGGACTGTCTCAATGGCTTCTACTGCTCAAAAATCACAGCATGTCACTGTCCTGCTTAAAACACTCCAGTGGCTTCCCCTTTGTATTTGGAATAAACTTCAAATGCTACCATGTCACTGTATGTTTCCAAGGTCTGGTCTTTCTCATCTTATATTACTCATTCATTATGTTTCAGCAATCTGACCAGTCTTCTGATATTCCAGTGAACTAAGTTTATTTTCAACTTAGGCCTTCAGCACTTTTTGTGCCTTCCACCTAGAATACACTTAACCTAAGATCAGATCCCTGCATTGTTGAGCTCTGATTGTGGCTGTCTCAGCTCAAAACACATCTTGTTGGGGAACCTTTTACTAACCACCCCATCTAATGTTTCCACCAATTCAAGTCATTTTCTTAGACTCCTTCTGCCTTATTTTTTGCATACATTGTATCATGCTCTTAAAATACCTTAGGCTTTTTTTGTTATTTGTTTATTGTCTGTTTCCCCTATTAGAATGTAAACACCTAAAATCATGAAACATGTCTTTCTTGTTCACTGCTATTCTCAGCAGGGCCTAGAAGATCACAAATGCTTGGCAAGTATCTATGAAATGAATGATTCAATATTAGTCATCATTTTTATTCAAAATACTGTTTGAATGCTACTTTTCAATCTTAAAGTGGCTCTACCTTAGAAATCTGATTCAGAAATCTTCCACAGTGATACACAAAAGGGCAACAACACTCACTGATTAGGTGGAGGTTGTCTAGAAGAAATCATGCAATAGAAAGAGTCATGTTTATGGAAGAAAAAAGAAATCTAATTTTTCTTTATGGTCAGAATGTGATTTTTATAGCTCAAGGTCAATAAATTGAGTACATTAATGGTCTCAATGTCCCCTAAAATGTATCTATGTCCCTTTTATCTCTAACATTGTAGTCCCTAACTCTAAAATCAATCATGTTAATTTTTATAGGTAAAGGGATGTTAATACTAATCATGCAAGTAGAGGCTTGATAAACATGTTTACTTTTATGCACAATTGAGCTTATCTGCTCTTGTTCCTCTGCCCCTCCATAAATGAGCAAACTGGAGCAACTTGAGACACATCTGAAAAATAGCTAAGGCCTTTCTAAACCAAGCAAAAGACGGCCAACTTTCTAACATATGAGAACACCCAGCCCAAATTCAGCAATCCACAGCTGATTGCAAAAACAAAATAAACTCAGCTAATACCAGGAGAGATCTCCAGCTAATCTGAAGACTCATGAATTTGGGGTTTGTTGTATAGCAATTTTTATAGTAGTATATAAATGAGACAGTAAATAATTGGATGAGAAAATAAAGAATCACTCATATACTAAAGACTATCAACCAATAGCTCTAAATCCATCTCCCTAGTCCAGTTATTTCTCTTGAACATAAGACACAATATTGGCTATTTTTATGTTGATAATAACAACAGCAAAATCTGTTGACCACTGGCATGCATTTTTTAAGAAATATTAATCTTTATAAAAATTCTTTATGTATGGGGAAATTGAGGCTTATAAAGGGTGTTTTTTCAAGTTTCCCCTAGCCTGTAATTAGATTTAAATTCCAAACTCAGGAAATTTAAGTCCACAGCATATGTTCTTACCCAATGAGTTTTTCTCTTCCTGATATGCATAGCCATTGGCCAGAATGTCCTGAGGATAGCTTAGAGTCAACATGCGCAATGTTGAACTCTATCCCTTCTGCAGTCTTCAACAAACCTGTCTTTCCTGATATAATTATTGTACCAGTAAAAGTCCAAAATAAAAACGAGGCCATATGCTAGAAAAGCTTCACCCCCTGTTTTCCTCCCCATCAGTTAGTAACAAGATGCTGCTTATTTTAACTCTTAATATTGCAGCTATTTTGTCTCCTTTTTAACATGCCCACTGTTACTGCTCTAGAATAAAATCTCACCAGCATTCTGACTGATAACTTTGTCTCTAATCTGGCCTTTTCCCCATTCCCCACTCTTATGCTAGAATAGGCTTTCTAAAATCCAACTCTCACCTTCTCTGCTTAAGATCTTTCAATGTCTTCCCATGGCCCTTTATTTGACATTTAAAGTTCTTAGCATGATGCAGAAACTTCTTCGTAATCTGGTCTGTCCCATGCCTTCAGTCATATCTGTGTTTCTCTAAAGCATCCTACATTCAGCCCTCCTGAACTATTTCTGGTTCCTAAATATACTATGCTTTTTCATGGCTCCATCTCTTTGAATTTTCTGATCCCCCTATTTGGAACGTACTTCCTTCACCTGCTGATTATCTTGTACTTATTCTTCAAGACTGTTCATACTTTACTTCCTCTTGGAAGCCTTCCAGGAAATACATTTACCACTCCCCACCTCGAATTCACCAGCCCACCTCATTAGCCTCTTAGGAAAGCCAAGATTGTGCGTCTCTCTGTTATGGTTCTTATCACACTATGTTGTCATCTTTGGTTTTCTTGTCTGTCTCTCTTCACCAGACTGAGAGCTTCTGAGTGTAAACACATGCCTTGTTAATCATGATGTTCTCAGCATCTGACACATGGCATCTATTCAATGAATACAATCTGGATGGAAAAAAATGAATAAATGTATGAAGCATTTTCTTTATCTTTCCTACTCAGCCTAGAAACAAAACTCATTTGGTTGATGAGATTTTAGGAAGGAGTTCTTGAAGGGAAGAAGGAAGCATTTAAATGAAAATGGTAACTAAATGCAAAGCAAGTATGAAGGTGTTGAATATGGCAATGAAGATTCTAATGAAATCTTACTTTACCCCTTTCTAAAGATGATTCTTTCTTGAACACAAAATACCTCTGAGCATTTCTGATATGAGACCAAGAGTTCATGACTGTTTATGCTATTCTTTATAAGCTGACAAAGGCCTATAAAATTAAACATAGCCTTGTCTGACACATGATATATAATTACTGTATTTCCCGTTTTTTATCCATAAAAGATTTCTTGCAACAATACAGCACAATAAACTCGTCCCTTTTATATGGAATCACATACAAACTTTAATTATGTTTTGTTTTTTGAATAGTCAGTCTCATTCAAAAATGCATGGAACATTTATATATTGACAATACCAAGTATTATTAGGAAAGAAAAGCATCTAAATTGTCATTTTAAAAGCCTGTGCAGAAAATAAGAGGATTATAGTCAATTCTTTCTTTAATTGGGCACAACAATATTCTATAGCACAAAACTAAAGTGTTTCAGATAGGGCATTCACTGCGAGCCTTACCCTGGTGCTGGGCTCTTTGGAAGTTTTGCTCACTATGGAGAACACAGTCCAGACATTTCTTTATAAATAAAACTAAGAATCATTTAAGTGCATTTAGTCTAAATATTCACCTCACTATTATACTCTGTACAATAGCTTATTGAATTAAGATTAATATGGAAAGAAGAATGAAGCAATTATTTAAAGATATTTTCTGGAGAATAAAACAGATTTTTAGGAGATGTATTTTATAAAACTGTATTATATCCTAAACATGGAAAGATAGTGCTTTTTAAATTTTTTGTTTCATTTATATCATCTATTGCAATTCTCTGAGCCCTGCAATTTAGGTCCAATAGGACCTTACTGTAACTAAAAAGTAATCAATGAATACAGTTGAATTCCAACGTGAAGGCAGTGCTTGATCTTTTGCAGATAACATGTGTCTTTTATCAGTGGTGTTCAAGGCCTTGATAAGAGTAATATATTTATTGTTTCCACTGAGGTGGGATCAGCAGGAGAGCTATTTTGAAGAAAAGACATAACACTGTGTACACTTCAACTTACACTCTGTGGGCCTGCAGTAATTAAGGCCAATCCTGCACATAAATATCACTGAAGTTCACATGCTATTTATTTTGGGTTCTCTAAGAATCCAATTTTGAGTAAAAATATTCCAACTCATCAACAAAGTTCATACTTGTAGGAAAAAGTTACAATAGTATCACAATGTAGCTTTGTATTTGAGTATGCACACCTGTTCTCTAGACCAGCATCCCCAACCTTTTTGGCACCAGTGACAAGTCTCATGTAAGACACTTTTTCCATGGATGGAGGGTGGGAAGGGGTGTTTCAGGATGATTTGAGCATATTATATTTATTGTGCAGTCAAACCTCTCTGCTAATGATCATCTGTATTTGCAGCCGCTCCCCAGCACTAGCGTCACCACCTCTGCTCCACCCCAGATTCTCATAAGGAGTGTGCAACCTAGATCCCGCACATGCGCAGTTTACAGTAGGGGTAGTGCTCCTATGAGAATCTAATACCTCTGCTGATCTGATGGGAGGCCTAGCTAGGGCAGTGACATGAGCAATGAGGAATGGCTGTAAACACAGATGAAGCTTCTCTGGCTCACCCGCAGCTCACCTCCTGCTGCACAGCCCAATTCCTAACAGGTACCCATCTGCAGCCAGGGGTTAGAGACCACAGCTCTAGACCTATAATTTGGAACAAGTAATATTCTAAATTACTCCAGAGATGCAAAGAGATGAGTATAATTGTTATATCCAATCAACGTCACCAGGGATTTCAGTAACCTGATTGGCATACACTTTATTTCCTATACTCAAAAAATATAGTACTATAGGCTTAAAACTAAAACATAAGTGAGTCCCTTCTATAAATTCACTCTACCATGTTCAGTTGATCAAACATATCAGTTATTAGGTGTTACCACCTAAAGGGAAAAAAGAACTCTATCCACACTCTCCTAATGATAGGTGGGTGTCCTGGAAATAATTTTCATTTCTGAGATTGGATCGATATTTTGGAAAATTAAAAATCTACTCTCCCAGATTTATTAAACATGTTCAGTAGTTTGATTCAATTCATGTGTCACATACCAATACAGTTGCAATTGTTAGCTCCATGAGTAATCTATGGGTTGATTAATGCAACAGACTGAATATTAAACCAGTAAGATATGTATTTTGTCATGTTCTTTTCATTTAGGGAAGCTTATTTAAAATGAACAATTTTAGGACCCACTCCCAGAATATTTAATTTCTTAGAGCTGGGGTAAATCCTTTGAGGCTAGACTAGCACCATCTGTAAATCAGCCCCAGGGCAGGCCCTGAGATAAAAAGTGCTGTCATTCAATCAGGAGCCAGGATACAAAGGCAAGATAGACATGTGACGATTAATTTAATGTACATTAAAAGTGCTTAGCACAGTACCTGGCACACTGTAAATGCTCAATGCATGCTAATTATTGCTGCTGTTGTTTTCATTTAGGATCAAAAATCATATTTTAATTAAATCATCATAATGTAAAGGAAAATGGAATACATTTAATTATATTAAATAAATTACCCATACATGTATTTTTTTTGAGAGGGTTAAGCAAATTTCAGTAAACTTGACCTACCATGTGTATTAAAACCTTATGACAACACCATTTATTTTTACAACACCATTTTTAAAGGGTTAATATTTAACCCTCTTATTTATGTAGAATTTATCATAAAAATGTGTGTGCAGGGCTACATTTTGCTAATTGAGTCATATTCCTATGAAGAAACACAGGGTAGTAGAAGAAAATGGAGGGTTTAGAATGTTTTGCACACTTGATTTAAAAACATCTCTGCTCCGCCACTTGATTACTGCATGGCCTTAAACTTTCTGAAACTCAGTTTCCTTATTTACATGCATACCTCACAAAATTGTTACGAGAATTTAATTAGATTGTTTGTATGAATTGTGTCTGAAAAATACAGTAGGAATATAAAGGTCAGTTCTCCTCCTTATCCTATTCCTCAATCCCAATGAATTTGTCCAGTGAAACTTCTTTTCAGTGAAGTTTTTTCATATATATTTGCAGCAATGTAACTTCAAATGATTTAGGGTTTCTATTTTAAAATAATATTATGCTGTAGCCTCAATACACCTTTTCAAAATTGAGTGTTAGCTTACAGTTTGTTTATGCTGCTGGGAGATGTGCTTGAGTGAGCCTGGCAGAGTCTCATGCTCTGGGAACATATATTCTAATGCACTGAAAACGTGGAATTAAATTAAGAGAGAGAACCTACATTATATTAAGACAGGAGGAACATTGGAATTTCAAGCATGGCAAATGTATCTGTGGTTAAAAAAAAGAGGGGGAGGGGTTCTGAATTCAAATTGCCTGTAAGTTCCAAGTCACTTACTTGCTATCCGTGCCTTTGGGCAAATTACTCTCCCTCCCTGAGCCTGTTTGTGGATAATGATAGTAGCCACCTCACAATAAGAATTAAATTTGAGAGGTTGTGAAAAATGGCGGAATGGGGCTGACCTCTTGGCTCGTGGCTCTCAGGGTGAGAGGTGAAGAGGGCAGACAATCAACACAAGTCATCTGCTCCTACTCTGGATCAGCTTCACAAGACTACAAAGAGACACCGGGATATGGAAATCATGGACAACAATCAAAGGTGAACCGAAATTCTTCCACAAAACCCGGGAAGTCGGAAATATAGTGGGGAGGGAGCGTGTCCGCGCGTCTGCTGCCCCACGGGCTGGCTGGAGGAGGCATTCCTTCTCCCCCACACAGGGAGAGGATCCCTTCCCCACCGATCCCCACTCCCATGCAGGCAGGAAACTGCCTGAAGTTGATGGGAGCTGGCAACGTGGGCAGACTAGCGGTTTGGAGGGGAGTCTGGAGCAGGCAGCATTTTGAATTCTACACAGCGCCCTGCTGAAGCAGTGGGGAGTGCAGGAAGGGTTCAGCCGGTGCTGAACCCAGCACCGGCTCCCCAGCCCTGCCACCCCATCCTGAGGCTGGGAGGCACCTCACAGAGCCACTTGGGAGGAGTTTTCCAGGCATACCCACTACCCCAAACCAGACAAACTGTTCAAGCTGCTGGAGAAGGCATCTTTTTGAACCCCCAGAGCTCCACTGAAGCATTAGCAGGAGGGGAAATGGTCCAAACCCTGCAACCACTTCCTAGCACTACTGCACTGCCCCGGAGCTTGGAGAAGCTGTGGGGTTCCACGCTGGAAGCGTTTCTCTGGCACCCCCTCTACCCTAAACTGGCTGAACTGTTCGGGCTTCTGGAGAAGGCAACTTGTTGGGCTCCCAGTGCTCCGCTGAAGCAGTAGCGAGTGGGAGAGGGTCCGAACCCAGAAGCTGCTTCCCAGCTTCGCTGCACTGCTCCTTAGCATGGAAACACTACGGAGGGCTGCCCTGGTAGTGAACTCAGTCTTCTCCTGTGCCCTAACCTGGCAGGTGGCCTCAAAAGCTGAATTTATAAGGGTGGAAAGTTGAGAGCAGTGCTTTGTTCGGCGGCTATCTCACAAGTTTGAACCTGGGTGGTTTCTAGCTGCATTCAGCTGTTGGCATTCTGTGCCCAAAGAGCAGAGCCTGTCTTAGCAAGGTGGAGTAGTGAAGGAGGCTGCTATTCCTGAGGTCTCGAGGAACCCTTGGGAGTCGCAAGGCATTCACTTAACACTGAGATACCAGTATATCCTATTCGGAGGCTTAGAGCGCAATACAAAGATCTTGGGATATATTAATAACTGACTCCTTCCCACAAACCACAGAGAACAAAAGAAAGAGTAAACTCAGTGCTTAACACAGTGCCCCCCGCTTCAACCTAGTGGTAGAAACTGGTCTCCATCTCACTAGAGTGAAAGATCCCTTAGATATCTAAGCAAGGGACCCAAACCCACTAAACTCTGTGGGCAGAAGGTGAAGACATCAGGTCAAAGATAACCCAACAGGCCCAAACTCCTCTTAGATGATACAGGTCACATCCTCCCCAGCTCTTCCAATGATCATTCCTTTGGAACCCAAGAACACAGCTCATAATCAAGTTCCAGCACCTCTGGTCCTCAACAAAGTATCCAGATGAGGAAGAACCAGCGAAAAACATCAGGAATCATGAAAGATCAGAGAGAAAAGTCACCTCCAAAAGAAAATACTCATTCTTCACCAACCGACACCAACTTATATGATATGATTAAACTAACAGATGAAGAATTCCGAATATGGATTGTTAAAAAGCTCAATGGAATTGAAGAGAAAATAGAATCCCAACATACAGAAACCACAAGAACAATCCAGGAAATGAATGAAAAATTCTCCAAAGATATAGAAGTAATTCAGAGAAAACAAGCAGAAATTCTGGCAATGAAGGAAACATTCAAGGAACTCCATAATACAGTGGAAAGCCTCAAAAACAGGATAGATCATGCTGAGGAAAGAATCTCAGAGCTTGAAGATTATACCTACACATTAAACAAATCAGAGGAAGAAAGGGTGCACAGAAACAAGAGACAAGATCAAACCTTACAGGAAGTATGGGATTATGTAAAAAAGTTGAATCTCAGATTGATTGGGATTCCAGAAGGGGAAGAGGAACATTCACAAGGATTGGAAAACTTATTTTATGGCATACTGGAAGAAAATATGCCAGGCCTAGCTAAAAATCTGGATATCCAAATTCAAGAAGTGCACAGAACTCCTGGGAGACACAATGTGAATAGGCAATTGCCTCATCATGTGGTTATTAAGCTGACCAAAGTAAATGTGAAAGAAGCAATCCTCCATACAGCAAGGTGTAAACAACAAATAAGCTATAAAGGAAAGCCTATTAGCCTAACTGCAGACTTCTCATCTGAAACCTTACAAGCCAGGAGGGAGTAGGTGCCTATGCTTAATCTTCTAAAACAGAACAAAGCCCAACCTAGAATTCTTTATCCAGCAAAATTAAGTTTCATCTATGAGGGTGAAATAAAATCCTTCTCAGACAAACAATAGCTGAAGGAATATGCAAAGACCAGACCAGCACTACAGGAAATTCTCAGACCTGCCTTCCATAGTGAACAGGGCAATAGACACTCCTCAAAATAAAGTCCTCAAAGAATTAAAGTCTAGATCTCAAACTCCATGATACATTCCTGGACTCACACAACCTCCCTAAGTTCACCCAGGAGGAAACTGAGTTCTTGAACAAACCAATCACAAGCTCAAAAGTTGAAGCAGTAATTAAAAATCTCCCCAAATGGAAAAGTCCTGGGCCAGATGGCTACACTCCAGAGTTCTACCAAACACTCAAATTTGAACTCATACCTATACTACAGAAACTATTCCACACCATTGAGAAAGATGGCATTCTTCCTAACTCATTCTATCAAGCCAATATTACCTTGATACCAAAGCCAGGAAAGGATGCAACAAAAAAAAAGAAAATTACAGACCAATATCCCTCATGAATATAGATGCAAAAATCCTAAACAAAATTTTAGCAAATAGAATTCAGCAGCATATCAAAAAAATAATTCACCATGACCAAGTGGGATTTATCCCTGGCATGCAAGGCTGGTTCAACATACACAAGTCTATAAATGCAATAAACTTTATAAATAAAGTCAAGAACAAAGACCATATGATTCAATTGATGCAGAAAAAGCATTTGACAAAGTCCAACATACCTTTATGATAAAAACTCTTAACAAAATAGGCATAGATGACCCATACCTTAAATTTATCAAATCCATTTATGACAAACCAATGGATAATATAATTCTAAATGGGGAAAAATTGAAATCATTCCCTCTTCAAACCAGAACTAGACAAGGATGCCCACTTTCTCCCCTCTTATTCAACATAGTGCTCGAAGTCCTAACTATAGCAGTTGGGCATGAGAGGGGAATTAAGGGCATCCAAGTCGGAGCAGATGAGATCAAACTCTCACTCTTCATCGATGATATGATATTATATCTAGAAAACCCCATGGACTCATCCAAGAGACTCCTAGATTTGATAAATGAATTCGGTAAAGTTTCAGGGTATAAAATCAATATACACAAATCAGAAGCATTCATATATGCCAAGAACCATCAAACAGAAACTCAAATCAAAAACAAAATACCCTTTACTATAGCCCCAAAGAAAATTAAATACGTAGGAGTATACTTAATGAGATATATGAAAGATTTAAATAAGGAGAACCACGAAACATTAAAAAAAGAAATCGCAGATGATTTAAACAGATGGAAATATCTACCATGTTCATGGCTTGGTAGAATCAATATTGTTAAAATGTCAATATTACCTAAGGTGATCTACAGAATCAATGCAATCTCCATTAAAATACCACCAGTATTCTTAACAGATCTAGAAAAAATAATTCTTTGCTTTGTATGGAAGCAGAGAAAACCATGTATAGCCAAAGCAATCTTAAGTAAAAAGAACAAACTGGGAAGCATCAGTCTTCCTGACTTCAAGCTGTACTATAAAGCAATAATAGTTAAGTCTGCATGGTACTCGCACAAGAACAGAAGAATCGATATCTGGAATAGATCTGAAATTCCTGGTACTGGCACAAGAACAGAAGCATCAATATCTGGAATAGATCTGAGATTCCAGAGATCAAATCATCTGTATACAGTAACCTAATCTTTGATAAAGCAGACAAAAATATACTATGGGGAAAAGATTCTCTCTTCAATAAATGGTGCTGGGAAAACTGGTTAGCAACATGCAGAAGAGTGAATCAGGATACCAACCTCTCACCTCTCACAAAAATTCACTCAAGATGGATAACAGACCTAAACCTAAGGCATGAAACTTTAAGAATACTAGAAGAAGATGTTGGGAAAATCCTATCATATATTGGTTAGGCAAAGAATTTATGAGGAAGACCCCCAAGGTTAATCACCACCACATCAAAAATAAACAAATGGGATCTGATCAAATTAAAAAGTTTCTTCACAGCCAAAGAAATGATCATTAGAGCAAATAGACAACCTACAGAGTGGGAGAAAATATTTGCTCTCTACAATTTAGATAAAAGTCTAATAACAAGAATCTATCTAGAACTTACAAGAATAAACAAGAAAAAATTAAACAACCCCATCAAGAAATGGGCAATGGAAATGAACAGAAACTTCTCCAAAGAAGACAGAATAATGGCCTGCAAATATATAAAAAAATTTTCAACATCTCTAATCGTTAGAAAAATGCAAATCAAAACCATAATGAGATACCACCTAACTCCAGTGAGAATAGCCTGTATCAAGAAATCCCAAACAACAAATGCTAGCGAGGATGTGGAGAGACAGGAACACTTTTACACTGCTGGTGGGACAGCAAATTAGTGCAACCTTTGTGGAAAAGAATTTGGAGATACCTCAAACAGCCAGAAATGGAAATACCATTCAACCCAGCAATAGCATTATTGGGCATCTACCTACTCAAAAGAACATATGTCACTCTATTATAAAGACGTCTGCACCCGAATGTTTATGGAAGCACAATTCACTATTGCATAGTCCTGGAAACTACCCAAGTGCCTGTCAGTTCATGAGTGAATAACTAAAATGCCGTATATGTTCACAATGGAATATTACTCAATACTAAGAAACGACAGTGAGCTAGTACCGTTCATTCTATCCTGGATTAAGCTTGAGCCTATAATACAAAGCTAGACAACACAAGATCTGGAAAGTGGGCTACACATCTACTCGCCATCAAATTGGTACTGACAGACTAAAACTATGGTGCTCAAAAAATGTTAGTGTTCAACAGGGATTTGTTGGGGGGAGACCCACATCTTAAGGATGTGGTGAGCATTGTTGGGCGGAAAGGATTACCTCTATCCCTTTTTAGGGAGAGGCAAAGATATACACTCTAACCAAAATGTCTAAAAAAAAAATCTGTTACCGGGAGGTGGGCAGGTGGAAGAGGGGAGGAGGGGAAGGGTATGCACTTACATGGTGGGTGCGGTGTGCACCACTTGGAGGCTGGGCACACTTGAAGCTCTGGCATAGTGGGGTCAGGGAGAGGGCAGGGGCTAGATATGTAACCCTAACAATATTTGTACCCCCATAATATGAGGCAATAAAAAAATAAAAAAGAAAAAAAAAGAATTAAATTTGATAATGCAATGGATTGATTATAATGATGCTTAATAAATATAGCAAATTATAGCAATACACTCAGAGGATAGCAATACATTTTTTTAGTTAGAAATAATAAATGCTAATACCTCGAAAGTACAGTTTGAATTCCACTCTGCATTGCCCTTACAGAATAAGCTTCCTAATCCTTTTCCAGGAGTACTGATGTGTTATCACTGTCCATTCTACTTCATGGTTTCTCATCAGGAGAATTTCCTCACCACGTAATGTCCCAACTCTTTCCCGTTTCCCCTCTAGAAGAACTGTCCCATTGTCAGTCATTCTTCTTACACTTCAGATTGTTTAGGGAATGCTACTTCTACCCCTTTGCCTTAAATGAAACTTTGCATTTTCCTGCTCTAATTTTGGAGAAGAATTTGCTCCATCAGCCATACCCTGGTATTTCAGGCATAAGAGGAAATATTAGCATGTATCAAACAGGTTTTTTTCACTCCAAGACCATTTCATGGAGAAATTTCATGCAAAAAACTTCTCCTTTCAAGGTGTATATCATCTAACATCTACTCAACCTACCATGTGCAGATCTCCTGGCCACATATGATTTTTCTATTTTAAGATCTTTAATGCTTGGCCTTTAATTGTTCTGCCTATCTTCATTCCCACATCATTACAGACTCATCTAAGGCTAGGGGTAAATTATTTGGCAATTTGATCATTGATATTCTTTTCCCTTTTATCTCAAAAATCTTACCAGTCTTCTGTAGGAAACTACTACCCTCATAGTCAAATTCTAGACCCCACCATTCCTTCCACAAGCATACAGTAAGCACTTACTATGTGCCAAGTACTTCTGAGTATACAGCAATGATCTAAGCAGAAAAAAACCCTTCCTCTCATAGAATATGCTTTCACCCAGGGCTGGCTACTCTAACCACAATGTTCTCATCTCTTTTTCCAAGTATACTTGCTTGCTGCTTCTCTGATACCTCTGTATGCTTAATAAGTCCTTAATTTTCTCCCAGACTAGTGCCTTACATTGGCTTTACTTCCTTTTTTAGACTCTATAATGTAATGCATCAGTATTTTAATCATTGTCAATATTCCCTGTTCTTGGACCACTTGCAATCCACTACTTTAGTTCAATTTAAGTACATGATTCCTTTGCTATAATACTGCTGGAGAGAAATCACAGACCCAAGCTGATCACTGCAAAATTAGTGTCTAGCTTCAGATAGAGTTTCAGTGGAGCAGAAAGTAGATGATATTCTGTTCATGGTTTTAGGTTCTCAAGGTATTATTAATACTAACTGAACCATTCTACTCAAAGACTGCTAGTGCTTTAGTTCCTTAGCTTTGAACTGATGATATTTCTTCCTGTTTTTCAAGAATATAAAATGACTCAACAGTAAATTGGCTATTTATAATTATTCATACCTTTGCCCTGTTGCATTTTCTTCATTAACTCAAGAAATATTTTTTGAGCACCTACCATGTTTCAAGGTGTATTCTACAACCTTGAAATATATTAAATGATAAAATTGATGAAGCTTTTTTCCTTCATATAACTTAAATCCTAGACAGAAAAATGGACAGTAAACAATTGATATAAGAGATACATACATATGTTATTATATTGTTCTATCCTATTGGGATTATGGATCAATGCTATTTCATATATATAAATATATATAAAATTAGTGTCATGGTTCAATGTTAGGCCTAAAAGCAAAAGTAGAACAATAGAGCGAGGGATCGTGAATGCCAAATGCTTGCAATATTAAGTTAGCTGATCCTGGGAGGTCCTATTGAGATTAGTTTTGAGCAAAGTCTTGAGATATGAAAAGTTCACTGAATCTCAGAGTTAGGCTCCAAGCTCCAAAGGAGGGAAACTACTTATTATATAAGGTTGAATTTTTTCCATCGCCAAGGGTTTTACTCCAGGTTTGGCAACTGTTCAATTTATTATTCCTCTTCTCCCTTGTAACATTTTTCTTTTCATAGACATGCTTGATCTTCCTATATTAAAAGAAACATTAAGAAATTATCTCTTACTCTGGACCATATCTAGCTATTTCTTCTTTTCTTAGCAGGTGAATCATTTGGAAAACAAACAACAACAACAAAAAAACCAGGCAGATGTTACAATATGGCAGTCCATAGCTCAATGTGGCTCATAAAAACATTCATTTTGCTACAACATTCTGAGAAATATAAATTTTATTTTGAATAATTTTAGACATGGCATATATTTTCTATAATACATAGTCATTGTTCCCGTTCCTCCACAAATATTACACTCTGCCTACTTCATCCATTTATGTTACCTATTTGGTCCCTAAATCATTTGAATTTGTAAATTTGGACCTAAACTTCTGTGTAAATCTGATAGCAGACTAAGAGGGACTTTGAAATTGACCGCATATTCATTACACTATCCATAAAGTTTTTCAAAATTAAAAGCTTATCTGGTAATAGCAGTGTAAGATAATAATGAAGAAATTCCAGATAACAATATTTGGGGAATTTACTTTTATCATTATTATGAATGTATTAATTATTAGATTACATGTAACCTACCCTTATAGACAGGATGGCATTGTTTTTCCCAATGAATAAAAAAATATATATATTGTGAGTCATCCCTAATGTCTTTTCCAGTTTGGGGGTTTAAAAGCCACTTAGATCTTATATCACACATCCACACCACAACTACATAGAAATAATGCTCTGAGTCAGAAAGAGTCATGCTATTTACCTGGTCTAATTTTAATAGCATAACAATTTTCTATCTCCACTTAGAGAATATGTCTCCACTATACAACTGAGTAGGAAGTAAATGAGGAGGAACAGCAGCATTATATAGTTTTCTCTGTAATCTAGGAATTCTTTGAGAAGTGACACAAACAAGGAGACTTTTGGAAACAGTACATTGAGAGAGAGAGAGAGATTTTTCTGAATATAAAACTCTTAAGTTCTTCCTATCTCAAAAGCCTTCTTCTGAACAAAAGATCAGAAGTGAGTTTATACTTGGGTAACAATGATTCATATCATTTTATCTTGCTTCCTTGACATAACAGATTAAATCAGGGCATGGTGCATGAACTAAATCATCTATCCGTAGGATCACCAGTGACCCAACAAAGTCCCCATATAAAACCTCTGTCTATGGCTAACTCAGAAAGACTGTCTGTTAGAAGTCTGGAGTGCAAGATATAAGAAATAATGGTAGATATAAGAAAGAGACAGAAAAACAAAGATAAAGATAGAGATGGGGGTTGTAGGGAGAGAAAAAGAAACAGAGAGTAAGGTAAAAAGGAAAAGTACTATTTTGTAGTGGCAGGAAAAGGTAAAGGAGTGATAGGGAGCATTTTTTAAAAATTTAATTTTATTGCAATAAGAACACTTAACATGAGATCTACTCTCTTAACAAAATTTTTAAGTGTATAATACAGTTTTATTTGCTCTAGGAACAATGTTTTATTTTGCATAATTGACACTTACATACATTGATTAATAATTTCCTATTCCCCCTTCCCCCAACTCCTAGTAACCACAATTCTATTCTTATTATATGAGTTTGACTATTTTGTATATTAATACCTCATATAAGTGAAATTATATAGTATTTATACTGTGGCTAGCTTATTTTACTTAGCACATATTCTCAAGTTCATCCATGTTGTTGTATATTGCAGAATTTCCTTCTTTAAGATGGCTGAATAATATTGTATTGTATGTATATACTACCTTTTCCTTATCCATTTTTCCACTGATGGACATTTAGGTTGTTTCCATGTCTTGGCTATTATGAAAGAAAAAAGCTTCAATAAACTTTGGAGTGCTAGTATCTCTTCAAGATCCTGATTTAAATTCTTTTGGATAAACACCCAGAAGTGGAATTGCTGGATTGTATGGTAGTTCTATTTTCAATTTTTAAAGAAATCTCCATACTGCTTTCCGTAGTGGCAGCACTATTTTGCCTTCTCACCAATAGTGTAAAATATTTTAATTTCTGTGTATTTTCATCAATACACGTTATCTTTTGTTTTGTGATTCGTAGTCATCCTAACCTGTGTGAGGTGATACCTCATAAAGAACAAACCTGGCAGCATCAAATTCCCTGATATCACAAAATACTACAAAGTTACAGTAATTAAAATAGAATAATACTATCATAAAGACAGACATGTACACCAGTGAAACAGAATAAAAAGCCCAGAAATAAATCCATGCATATATAGTCAACTGATCGTCAACAAAAATATTCAGACTACACAAGAGGGAAATGATAATCTTTTCAACAGATGGTGTTGGGAAGGCTAGATATGCAAAAGAATGAAATTAGACTCATCTTACACCATATACACAAATCAACTCACAATGGATTAAAGACTTAAATTTAAGACCTATAAGAAAACATAGAGGGAAATCCTCATGGCATTGCTCTTGGCCATGATTTCATGGATATGACAACAAATATATGCAAATGGATATTGAAGGATCTTGAAAGATACTAGCACTCCAAAGTTTACTGCAGCTTTTTTTATAATATCCAAGACATGGAAACCACCTAAATGTCCATCAGTGGAAAAATGGATAAGGAAAAGGTAGTATATACTTACAATACAATATTATTCAGCCATCAAAAAGAAGCAAAAACAGACAAATAAGACTAGATAAACTGCAAAAGCTTGTTCCTCACAGCAAAGGAAACAGTCAACAGAATAAAAAGGCAACCTATGGAATGGGAGAATATATTGCAAACTATATATAAGATAAAGCATTGATTTAAAAAATATATAAGGAACTACAACTCAATGGCATAAAAACAATATTTTGATTAAAATGTGGAATCAAAACAATATTTTGATTAAAATGTAGAATTCGAGTCTATTCAAAGACTTGAATAGACATTTTTTTTTAAAGAAGGCATGCAAATAGCCAACAGGTTTATGAAACGACAGGGAACATTTTATCAGTAGAGTGTAGAGTGCTAGAGTGGAGGGCAAAGAGATCCCTGCTGCTACAGGATCAGTAAGACTACTGGGTCATTTGAGCTTTTTCTACCCTGTAACACATTCTAACTCTCCACGCGTAGTGGATGTCTCGCTGTGCCACATTCTCTAAAGAAGATTTGCAGACCTCTATTGACGGAGTAATAGGAGCCATAGAAAACCCCAACCCTATCCAGTAGCTACGCTTTCCATAAATATCTGCTGAGAACTGCTGGGGCTTTCAAAGTTAAATCTGGCAGAGAAACAGTGAGAAAAGATAAGAATATTTTATATAACACGAATATTAAAAAATATTTATCCTGAATATTTTTTCAGCCATGTTCAAAGGTGAAAAACCAGAAAGGAGAAAGCAAAGAATGTATGAAAATATATTGCAATAAAGGACAGGCAGTATTGATTTGAAGATTCTGAGGAAAGGCCAATTTCTAAAAATATTTTTTTTACCAAAACTAAAGCCTCAAATGATTGGTATTCTAACTCTACCCTTGGTTGTAATAAAAGTTTACTGCAGCTGTGTCTTGCTAACTAAGCGTGATGGCGTGCCCTTAAAGGCAGAAACTTTGCTGTTATTTTTATAGTTGCCATTGCTTATTATTAGCAAAATAAATTGCTATTTAAAATTTGCCACTGTATCTTGAGTTGCAGAGAGCAGGTCAACTTTAAACAGACAACTTTATTCAATTATTGGACTCTTCACAGGCCTCTCATCTCAGAACGCAGCTCTCCCTAGCCTAATGAACTTAATTTATTAACACTGTACCATAAGTGAAAAGTGCTTACATTTTTTTAAAATCCATTAATTTTAATGGAAACTATTATGATGTACTATATCTCAACCAAAGAAACCCAAACAATTTTCAGTTAGGAAAATACATTAATCGAATAATGAAACCAAGTTAATATAAACAATAAATCACTGAAAGTAAATGAATACAATATAAACGATTTGGTAATTTTTTTTTTTTTAAAGAGGCAGTAGCCAAAGGAAGAAGAGAGTCTTGACAGTGGGTGGCCAGTGGTGGAGAGAAGAATGCAAAGGAGTCATCATTTTTAGGTAAATTCTTCTCTCTGTATCATATAACCTTATAAAGTTTGCACCTTTTTCACTCTCGTGGTTACTTTGTACTCAAATGTCACTAAAAAATTAAGATACAGCACAGAAAACAACTTTTGGGCAAAATTAAGGCTAAGCAAGAGGATACTTTGAAACACATGGATAGACCACATGCATTCAACGTCATAGACACTACTGCCCACCACTTGCTTGGTGTCTGTATTCAAAGCCAAGCATGATGGGTTTGCCTGGACATGAAGCACAATTCAAATCTGTTCTATACATTGTTCTCTAAATAAAAATCACTGTATCAAATAAGTTGGTGAGTGTGCCTGTATTATCAAAATGTTACAGTTTATGTTACATTTATGAAGTGTAGTATTTTGAGAAAAACTCATTATGTTAAATGGGTGGCAAAAATATATTAAGTTAACAGATATTTGTGTGCTCTCTTCTTCCTTGGTCTTAAATCCTCCATATTATCTTATCTGGCCCTGCTTCCTTCTCCATCTTCATTTGTATCACTCTTCCTCTTGCTCACTCTGCTCTAGTCACACTGACTTCTTTTTGTTCTTCCAATATTCTAAGCATGCTTCTCTTCAATGGCTTTGCAATGGCTGTGCTCTCTGCTGAGAACATTCTTTTCTCCTAGTGTCAGTCTGCCTCATCCTCTACTTCATTGTCTGACTTCATCATTAGGATGCAAGCTGCATGAAAACCAACTTTGTCTGCTTCTATTTCTACTCTATCTCCACAGCCCTCACACGTACTTAATGTTGTTGAACAAGTGAATGAATGAGTGGCATGTCTCTGTTTATAAAGATATTAAGTAAAAGAGCAGTCATCTGAATAATGGTTCAACATGATGTTTTCTGCTTTTTTGCTTTTCATTTTGTTTCATCTTGTTTTTCTTTGCTTGAAGACAACCACACTACTCCCATCCATCTTGGTTAGTGGTGCTTGAGTATAGCTGGTAAGATGTTGATCAAATCTGAATAAGTAACCAAGGAGCTTTAAAATGTACAAACATCAGAAATAAAATAAGCCATTCACAAATGTTTTTCCATATTACTATAAGGCTCATCTGATTTTTTAAAAGCTCTAAACTGAGAATTTCGTTTGCCACAGTAAGTCATTTCAAACTTAACTTACAGAGAAACAAATATTCATCTGTATTTCTACAAATAGACCAATTTCATTAAAATATAAAATTTAAATTTGTCTTTTGGTATTTATTGCTATTTTAAAATATTCATTTGAGCTTTTTATTAAATATTAAAATATTTCATTTGGATTGTGTAGACCCAAGTGGTTAAATATAAACATTTGTATAACTATACTGTATCCATGTATCTATGTTATCCATGTATTTTCTCATTTTATCCTTACAACCACACTACTGGAAGAATGACAGCCATCTCATCTCTATTTCACATGTAGGGAAACAGAAACAGAAAGATTATGCAATTTACTAAATTAGAGAATGAGCCAGGAGTGGAAGATACACACATGACTTCTGGGCCAGTGTTTGCTCTTCCATTTCAAATCCATGCCTTAAATAGCTTGTAGAAAATCATTGGCATTTCCAGCAAAGAATCATAAAGCTTGAAGCTAGTAATCATATTCTCATCAGAGAACCCATTTTGAGCTAATCAGGCTCTGTGGCTACAGCCTTATCCCTTGCAGCTTTACAAAGCAATCCTTTGCAAATTGCTTGTTTGCTCTGTGTTTCATACAGTGTAAGAGGAAATATCAGCAACTCCATGCATGCATGCATCACACAACATTTGAAATTGCTCAGTATGAGTTTCTAGATTCCTACAACATAAATCAGTGAGGAGAAAAATCCATGAGTAGAGACAAACAGAAACTCAGTCTTTCCTAATTCTGTGAAATTGTTTTGCTTTTTCTTTATATAAGTATAATGGTCTCTAATATGGTATGTCCTAAGATGTGGGTTTTAAAATTACTCATCATTCCATCAGGTCTGGCTTTCACAGCAAGCCAGCTTTAAACTTAACAGAATCATTATTCACTTCAGTCAGCATGGTTCATGGAGCTCATATTCCATTCTTTATTTATGAATGTAAATTACCAATACTGTCAATGACACTATGAGCTAAATCCCTGTACAAGAATATGTGTGTGTATGTATATGTAGTATCATATTGAATCCTTAGTGTATCTATGATGGTAAATTTTTGTTTATATTTTCCAAAGTAAAACTAAATTGAATGCATTATAATGTCAATTTAACCTCTATAGAAGTTTTGTAACCAAAGTAATATCTAAGCAATAAGTGTTTGATTGATTTATTTGTAGATCATTTTAATACAGGGCAATCTTGTTTCACTTGCACTGCATTAGCACACAGTTTCCTACATATTGCCAAGCTGGGAAATTATTGCGATCTATGCAGCCCAGGATTTTGCCTTTGATAATCAGATAATCCAAAGCAGGACAAGAGTTGTCTTCTCAAAGGGCAAGATAAAAAAATAAAAGCCCACTCATTATAAAAATTCAATTTTTTTAAATTAAAAATTTGGGGGATTTTGATTTTAAATCCTTCTCAGACAGATGAGAGAACTGAACGGAAATGCTTTGTAATGTAACATTGCCTGAGGAAAGCTAGGCAAACTCATCACCAGCTCAGATGCAAACAGTACCCAGTCCTGCAGGTGGTCAGGCAAGGATGACAGTTCCCAAATTGGAAAAAATTATTTCAGACTTTCCACCTATGAATAACAGGAGTTGCTAACCTCAGGAGTACATGACTTTTAAGAGGAAGCCAGATATTCTCCCCTTGAAGTTTGACAGAAGCAATTAGGTGATCAGGCTACTGATGAATCTAATTTCTTAGACCCCTCTGGGTGATCCTGCCCTGGCTATGTTGTGCTCTTTGGTGATAATAAGTGTTAAGTCATTCATAGAAATATTTGTGAGGATTAAATGACATTTTAACAAGTATAAAATATTTAAAAATGTGCCTGACAACTAAGACTCTTTAAAATATTAAGTGTTTTTTTTTTTCAAATTGTACAATAGTGACTTCCCAAGAGGCTATGATATTCATCTACCTTTCCTTCAAAAATAATGGATAATCATATTTAATAAATATTAACATGACGTTACTAAACATATTCACTCTAATTTCTATATGGAAGTTTTTTATTTCAGTGCTTACCACTTTCCTGGGCTCCATAGTTGTATACACAACTTCTAACTGACATTTCTACTAGACCCTTCTGTCACACTATATACAAAAATCAACTCAAAATGGATTAAAAACATAAATGTAGGACCTGAAACTATAAAACTACTAGAAGAAATGCTGATGACATTTGTCTAGACAATGATTTTTTAAATAGGAACCCAAAAGCACAGGCAATGAAACAAAAATAGACAAATGAGATTGCATCAAACTAAAAAGCTTCTGCACAGCCAAGGCAACAATCAACAGAGTAAAGAGACAACCCACAGAATGGGAAAAAAATATCTACAGAACTTACAAGTTATAAATGGTTAATTTCAAAAATATATAAGGCCCTCAAACAACTTAATAGTAAGAAAACACATAACCTGATTAAAAATGGGCAAAGAATCAGAACAGACATTTCTCAAAGAAGACACACAAATGGCTAACAAGTATATGAAAAAATTGCTCAACATCACTACTCAACAGGGAAATGCAAAGTTAAACCACGTGAGATATCACTTCATACCTGTTAGAATGGCTATTATCAAAAAGACAAAAGATAAGTAAGTGTTAGCAAGGATGTGGAGAAAGGGAACCCTTGTACACTGTTGGTGGGAATGTAAATTATTACTGTGAGGGGTCGAGACATTGCATACCTGCAAGGCCCACACCCCAGTGAAGCTGGGGTTGAGACATTGCACACCTGCAAGGCCCACACCCCAGTGAAGCCGGAACTAACATCCAGCTTCTGGAAACTGTTGCTTGCTTGCCATGGAAACCATTGCTTGCTTGCTTGATTGCGCCAGCTTTGCATTGTTCGGACCCCTGTATAGTGGGGCTGCCAGCCAACCAATCATGTTAAAGGTCAATGCATGATCCACGCGTGATCAGCCACTGCATAGTGCATGCACCATAGAGATAAAAGGCATGCTGCAACCCTGGTCGGGGTCCTTGCCTACTAGAGTGACCACTGCGTTGGTGCTCAAGGCTTAGACCCTGGCTAGCCAGAAAATAAACTCCTCTTGATTGTTTGCATCCTCGGTGTCTCTGTCTCTCTGTTGGGTGAGGTGGTGAGAGGTAGTCGACTCCCAACATTACAGCCATTATGTAAAACTCTCATGTTCATTGAAACATTATTCACAATAACCAAGATTGGAAATCAATCAAATGTTCTTCAACAAATGAATGGATTTTAAAAAATGGCGTGTGTGTGTGTGTGTGTGTGTGTGTGTGTGTGTGTGTACGCAATGTGAGTGTTGCTTGATATTTACATGTAAGAGGTTATCTAAGGGAAATGAAAGTATTATTCATATGCTGAGCTCCAGGCTTGCTCTTCTAAAAGAATTAGTCTACTGATCTTTTGCCTTAAAAGTCATCTTGTAATTACAGCACCCTATGAACAAGACCTTTTGCTTTTGCATTATGCTTGTACCTGGTATCCTGGGAATGTTCTGTTCTAAATGGTTATATCCTTGACATTTTTATTATAGATTAAGTTTGTTTGAAGTAGCTTCATAAAATGGTAATTTAAATATGAATTACTTAAAATTAGGATTCTTAGTAAGCTTTAAAGCCTACATTTATAAATAAGATTAACAAATGCATAATGCAAATATTATCTGCTTGTCAGAGATATTTTAATACCTCCACTAAGGGAGTAAGATGCTGCTGTTTATGTGGACACCAGCCATGATTTTCACATAATTTTATTTTTAAGTTGTTTAAGTTTTGAATTAAATTTGCTGCATACTTATTATTAGAAAGTAATTCAATAATACTTTATGTAAGATAAGAAGTATTCACGCCACTTTATAATTCTTTTGTAGTTCTGACATTTTATTTACTCCTTTAATCCACGTTTCTTTAATTCATTTTTTTGTATAGTGTGAGGCAGTGATATAATTTATAGCATTCCAATGGAATAGTCTGTCAAACCCCATTGCTTTTGGGCTATGGTCCCTTTTCTGCATGTGACTCACCCCTTCTAATTTCTAGTTAAGCTAAATCCACCTGTTCACATGGAGCCTCACCTCTAGATTTGAGCACCGTGCAGCACACAATACGGAGCTATTTTCTTCCTTAGTATTATTTATGTCAAAATCCTACAGCTAGAGGCTAAATTTCCAGGATATTTCTTTTGTTCTCTTGGCTTACGATAGCCCTACATCCCCTCGCTGTTCTGCCACATCTTGGTTTCGCTGCTGCCATATATTTCTTTAGTTGACCAACAGAGAAGCTTCACATCCACCCCCACCCACTTATTTTCTGAATCCCAAAGATGTAGAGACAGAATGGAGAGTGGTGTGGAAAAAAATAAAGCAAGCCTTGAAGTTCTACTATTATTTACATTATCTGCTTATTGAGGAAATTTCCTGGACATATTCTAAGTTCACAGGTCTCAAATGTTTTCCCAGCACATTAGATGGTGTTTACTTTCTCATGAACTGTATCCACCCAATTTCTTCAATGTTAAGTATAAATGTCCACCTTTCTCTGTTGTTCAAACAAATATATGCAAATGAGTGAAAATTATGTTACCAGATTCACCTTGATTTAGCTATACTTTAATAAAATCAACTCATTGACAGATTCAAATAACTGATTATTTTCTAAAAAGTAGTACTTATTGCAAATTGTACACCTATTTGGCTAGATGATCTCTATGATCTCTTCTGTCTCTAATATTAAAGATTCTATAAAATATATCATCTTTAGTCATAAGATGATACAAAGTAGCTGTCTTTGATGATTACCTGTTTTTAAGTTATTAAACCAGCTACCCTAATTAGCTCAACTAGTCCATGAGGAGTGCTCTCCTAACCTGGATCTTCATTTACTTAGAGAAAAGAGATCAAATTCATTTACTTATGAGAAAAAAGATCAAATTACAAGACACTAGAAACTTTGAGAGCACTCATTTGTCATGACCACAAAGTCTGATGTTTTACAGTCATTGAATAGCTGGGAGGTTTTGTGATTAATTAGATGTGTAGGTACTTTTATAATTTTTCATACTGTTTTATGTTAGAATGATCTGCAAAATTACATACTGTTTAATTATGAAAATTAAAAATTTGCCTATGATATAAAGTTGTATTGTCTAGGTCAGCATTAATATTAATAAAAATATAGTCTAAATGTGTATTAATTTTATCAAAATAGACTCTTAGTTTTTGTTCAGTACTAAATGAGAGAGAACTGTTAAAGTACTACGCCACTTATCATAGACTGGATTTACAGCAACTGAATGAGCTCATTAAAAAATTAAAAACTACAATATACATTTCTAGCTCAAGTAATATATAAATATATAGTGAATAAATCAGGACTATCAATAACAAGATCTAATATATGAAGTGATAAAAAATAAGTTATAGTATCAAAAGAGGATCAATATATTTAGAGATAGAATTATAAATGAGATGGAGAGTCAAAAAGGAAAGGTGAAACTGTTGAATTGTTCAAGATGAAAGATGCTACAAAGAATAACAACCCAACAGTCACACAAATTTATAAGATAGCAAAGAGAAGACCTGTACTCTATAAGCCTTAGTTTAATTGAAATCTCTTGAATACATTTAACAGAAAGGCTATACATTAGCCATATTGGTGCCTAGTTCTTGCAGTAGATGTTTTCATAAATGAAAGAGCTATTGAAATAGGAAAGGCTTATCATTACCTTTTATTTCAAGGGTCAAGACTTTTCAAGCAGAAAGTGAGGATATACTGAAATCCTAATGGTTTTGCTAGGTGTCTAGAATTTATATAAGATGATGTTTAGGATGCTGCGTCTAGAATTTATATAAGATGATGTTTAGGATGCTGCCTTTCTTCAGGTTCATTGCCTCTTGCCCAAAAATATAATATCTTCTTTTCAAAATAATGAATGGTTACTTTGAAGGATACCGAGGGGAAAGAGAGGGTGTGCTTAGTCATTATAACTCCAAATCTTACTTCCTTCTGGGGACGTTGAACATAAGAAAAGGAAGAGTGTGAATTCAATAATTTGATTATAAATGATTTGAGAGAAGGAAGGTTATGTAATATCTGTATTACCTTATGCATGGTCTTATCATTCATAATATAAACTCACAGATAGTCAAAATAATGAGTAAGCATGGTTGTCTACCATAAAGATAAAGGTCAGTAAAATACCTCTATGGTTTAAAACTTCTTTACAGAAACCCCAAAGAGGCTTTTGCTTAATTGAAATGTTTATTTGAATTTGCACTAAGCTATAGACCTCTCAATGTAAATAGCCTTTTTCTATCAATTGATGGATATGAAATTTGCTTCATTCAGTACAAAATTTAAAAAGGAGCTATTTTTTACCCAATGCTACGCCTACAGATTTCTTGTTTTATTGTTAAAGCCTTAATATTTAACTGCTAACAGCTATTTTACTATCAAAATTTTAATAGGAGACATCATTAACACATTAATTGCCATGTGAGTTGTATTTAACTCACACTAGTTTTGAGCCCAGGGCTTTGTGAATCGTATGTAATTCACACATCTCTTCACCTTGGCAGCTGTGAAAACTATTTATCAAGTCGCATATAACTCATACATAGAAAACAATAACAAATATTTCATTAAATTAGAAAATATCATTTTATTTTCAAAGTTTTTGTTCTATTTTAATAATAAAATATTGTGGCCCCAAGGAAAAACATTTTCTCATAGTCCTTAAGTGAGACAGTCATTTTCTGATAGCCCTTGAAATGTCTGCATTTTTTTATTTCAGTACAATTAACTGTGACAACATCACAGCTTTTGAAATATACTCAGAACACATTATATTTAAAGCATACAGCTACAAATTTAATTTATTGTCTCTTTGTAAATTATTTATAGGTTAACTTGTTGTCCAATAGTACCCAACACAATAACAAAGTTTTCTTTAAAAAAAGATATGTTTTATAATTTGGAATGTGTATAGATTTAGCAGTCACAGTTCCTTGTCTAATGAATATGTGTTCATATATATAAAGTCATACTAATAATACTATTCTCTTTATGTAGAAAGATGAATCTATATATCTACCATTATTATAGTGCTCACTTGGAAATATTTGAAGGGCAGATTGATGAGGAAAAATATATACTTAACTGGGGCTCAAAATAGCTAATAAGCTTTCTTGATAAATGCCTATATGACATTTGAAAGGTTTCTTGATATTTATGTACTACTGCTTTCCAATATGCAAAATAAAATCATCCAGGATAATTATGCACATTCCCAAGGCTACTATGTCTGCAGAATGACATCAGAGACTTCACATTGTTAGGGAATACACTTCACTGAAAACTCTAGCTAAGTGTAGTAGGCAGAATAATGGCTCATGTAAAGATGTCCACATGCTTATTGCCAGAAACTGAATATGTTAGGCTACACTGCAAAAGCAAATTATGTTTAAAGATAGAGTTAAAGTGGCTTAACAATTGGCTTTGAGATAGGAGAGTCTCCTGGATTATTTAGATAGGTTCAATGCAATTACAAGTGTTTTTATAAGGTGTGAGATGGAGGCAGTGAAGTCAGTGTCAGAGTGATGCAGCACAGGGAAGACTTGACTATCTACTGTTGGTTTTGAAGATGAAAGGGGGCCATAAGCCAAAAAACGTCAGCCAAATATGGAATCTGGAAAAGCCAAGGAAATGGAGAATCCCCTTGATCCTCCAGAAAGAATGCAGCTTACTTTAGGTGACATAAAATGTCACCTTGATTTTTATCCCACTGAAAAGCATTTTGTACTTTTGACCTCCCAAAAATAAGATAACAAATTTGTTTTGTTTTAATCCACTATATTTGTAGTAATTTGTTACAGAGCAATAGGCAATAAATGGTCCAAGCCCTTAAATAAATAAACAAATAAAAATATAATGAGTCACAAAAATGAAAGAGAAGATTCAATATCTATCAGGGCTAAAATATATTAATAAAATATCCAGTTTCCAGGAAAAAAACAAACTAAGAAACATGCAAAGAAACAGAAGGTGTGACTCATATACAGTGAAAAAAGCAGTCAATAGAAACTGTGAGAGAGCCCAGAGGTCACATTTAACTGATAAAGACTTCAAACTGGTTAATATGGCTATTAAAATATGTTCAAAGAACAAAAAGGAAATCAAATTTTAAAAAGTAAAGGAAGGTATGAAGACAATGTCACATTAAACAGGAATTATCAGTGGAGATATATATTAATACATTAAAGAAAAAATTGAAATTAAAATTGAAAAGTATGATAACCCAAAGAGAAAGTTTACTAGAGAAAATCAACAGGATATTTGAACTGTCAGAAGAAAGAATCAGGGATGATAAATCAACAGAGATTATGCAATTTGAAGAACAGTGAAAAAGAAAATGAAGAAAAATGAACAGAACCCCAGAGAAATGTGGGATATCATTAATTATACCAACATTTGCACAAAGAGTATGCCAGAAGGAGAATGGAGAGAGAAGGAAGCAGAAAAAATATTAGAAAGATAATGACTGAAAATTTCCCAAATTTAATGAAAACCATTAATTTATACATCCAAGAAACTTAACAAACTCCAAGTAGAATAGAAATAGAAAACCATGCTCAGATATATCATAGATAATATGCTTAAGACCAAAAACAAAGAGAAAATTTTGAAAACACAAGAGAAAAACAACTCTTTACATACAAAAAAACCCCCACAAAAAACAAATATGATTTACAGCTGGCTTATCATGATAAACAATGTAGGTCAGAAAGCAGTGGGATGCATATTTAAATTACTGAATGAAGAAAACTCAACTGAGAATTTTATATCCAATAAAATTAATATAAATTAGTGTATACTTTTGCTTTCTTCTTTTCTCAGCTTGCTTAATCAACATGAAGTTAAACAAAGTAATAATTGTGACAATGTGTTGTTAGGCTTGTAACATATATACATGTATGTTACACGTTAAAGAAAAATGGGGAGGGGAGAGGAAATAGAGCTACATAGAAGGAACATTTCTATGTCTCAGTAGAATTGTTAGTATAAATGTGAACTGGATTCTCATAAATAAAAGTATATGACATGCTTTAGTGCAGCTACTAAAAAAATTTAAAAATTATAATAAAGTCATTAAAGGGATCTAAATGTAACGCTAGAAAATATTTACTTAATTTTAAAAAGCAGTACAGGAGGAAAAGAGGAATAAAAATAACATGAGACATAAAACAAAACAGTAATATGACAGATTTAAATACAACTTTATCAATAGTTATGGTAAATGTTAAGGGAATGAGCAATCTAATCAAAAGGCAGAGACTGCAAGATTAGATAAAAAACATGAATCAACTACTGCTGTTTATAGGTGACACTTTAAATTCAAAGGTGCAATTAGGTTAAAAGTAAATGGATAGAAAAGGATATGTCATAACTATAAGAAAGCTGGAGTGACTATACTAATATAAGGCAAAATAGACTTTAAAACAAAACCAGTTACTGGGGATAAAAAGAACACTACAATTTTTAAGAAATTCAATCCTATTAGGAAAATTTAACAGTTATAAATACATATGCACCTAACAATGAAGGCCCCAAATACATAAAGCAAAAATTGACAATTAAGGAGAAAAAAATGATTCAAAATTATTGAGACTCCAAAAGACCATTTTCAAAAATGGATACAATTAGGCAGAAGGTCAATAAGGAAATAGAAAACTTGAACAGTATCAATCTAATTGATTGATAGTTTTCACATGGTGTGTGGAATGTTCTACTGATGTCTGTTAGGTCTAATTGATAGTGTTCAAGTTTTCTATTTCCTTATTGACCTTCTGCCTAGCTGCTCATTCTCTGAAAATAATTTTTAAAACTTTACAAAACTTTAGCTAGGTTGACCAAAGAAAAAAAAGAGAAGATTAAAATTACTAAAGTCAAGAATGACTAAAGTCAAATTACTAAGAAATATGGAGCATTAGTACTGATCAGACAAAAACAAAAGGATTTGGATGAAATATTGTACACAATTCTATTCCAAAAATTACATAACATAGACAACATAGACAAATCCCTAGAGAGAAACTAAAACAAGAAGGAATTGAAAAACTGAATGGACCAGTAACAACTAAAGAGTTTGAATTAGTAATTTTAAAACTACCACAAAAACAATCTCAGGCCCAAATGGCTTTGCTGGTGAATGTTATGAAAAATTTAAAGAAAAATATTACCAATTCTTCACAAAGGCTTACAGAAATTAGGAGAGAAGAGAATACTTTCTAACTTATTCTGTGAAGCCAGTATTACCCTCATATCAAGTCAGACAAAGCAATCACAAGAAAATTACAGATTAATATATTTTATGCATATAGACTCAAATTTTCAGTAAAATACTAGCAAATTGAACCTAATAACATAAAAAGGATTTTATATATTATGAAGAAATGGGATTTATTCCAAAATACAAGATTGGATTAATATCTAGAAATCAATTAACATAAAATATCCTATCAATAGAATAAAGAATTTTAAAATGCATAATCATTTCAACACATGCCAAAAAATTGTTTGACAAACCACTTCAACCTTCATGATAAAACACACCTTTATGATAAATCAACGTGAACACAACTTCATAATAAAAACATTCAACCAACTAGGAATAGAAGAGAACTTATCTAAGCTTATAAATGCCTATGGGTTTAAAAAGAAAGCAAACAGTTGAAACCATATGTAATGATGTAAGACCAAATGCTTTCCCCCTATAATCAGGAAAAACAAGAGGATATCAGCCCTTGCCCCTTTAATTCAATATAATAATATAGGTTATAGCCAAGCCAATTAAGCAAGAAAATAAAATACATTCAGATTGAGAAGAAAGAATTAAAACTATCTCTATTTGCAGACTATATGACTATATATATAAAAAATCTTACAGAATACACTAAAATACTATTAAAACTTATAAATGAGTTCAGAAAAGTTGCATAATACAAGACCAATATACAAAAATCATTTATATTCTACATACCACCAATAAGAAATCTGCAAATAAAATCAAGAAATTATAATAGCATAAAATAAAATAATTAACGATATATTTAGCAAAATAACTATAAAATGTGTGCTCTCAAAACTATAAAACATTATTGCAAGAAATGGTCAATAAGCACATGTAAAGATCATCAACATCACTAGCCAGTGATAAAGCTATCAAAACCATGAGGTACTGCTGCATAACCACTAGTACGGTTATAATAAAAAAGACATAATAACTGGTGTTCATGAGGACATGGAGAAAATGGAAACTTCATATACTACTAGTGGGAATGTAAAATAGTGCAGGTGCTTTGGACTGGCAGTTCCTAAATAGGTTAAACCTGGATTTATCATATTGCCCTGCAATTCTACTTCTAGGTATGCATATACTAAAGACTGATTTTTAAAAACCCTCACAAAAATTAGCACACTAATGTTCGTAGCAGTATTATTCATAATAGTAAGCACAAACAAATGCTCATCAAAATGTTATATCCATGCAATGGAATATTATTTGGCAATTAATATAAATAAAGTACTGAAACACACTACGACACGGATAAATCTTGAAAACATTATGTTAAGTGATAGAAACCAGTCACAAAAGACCACATAAATTACATGATTCTATTCATATAAAATTTCCAGAGTAGACAAAAGTATAGAGAAAATAGATTAGTAAATGCCTAGGGCTACAGGATTTGTGGTGAAATGAGAAATGATTGATATTGTACTATCATTCATGAGTGATGAAAATACTCTGAAATTGATCGTCATAATGGTTATAAAACTCTGTGAATATTACAAAGTTTAAAAAAAATCTTAAACCAGATAAAAAGAAACTTTTTAGTGAGAGGCTTATGGAAGAAATAGTATATCATATCATATATTTAAATGTGAGCTTGTGTATTTACAACTGTATATGAAGGTCTAATTTTATGACAAATGCTACTCTCTTTTCAAATGAGAAGAAGGAAAAATTATGATAATTGCCATTGGCATATGTTACCATTTTAAGAATCATTAAGCTGAATTGTCAAAATTCTTCAAAATTAGCATTCTAAGTTATTATCCTTATTTTTCTGTACAGAATGGATTTTTTCTAATGTAATTGATTTCCTGCTCTTCAAAAGGTAAATGGCAGTTCACAAAGAATAAATAATGCTGATTTTCTCGTAATCTCCCATTTTTCTTACAAGGCTAATTAAATCTCAGAAAAAAATAATTCTTCCCTGGCTTTGTTTAAATGATGTTTCATTTACTGATTTCCACCTTTCCTAAATGACATACAAACCTCTGCCTGGAGACGCTAAGTGACAACATGAGCCAGGTTGCCAAATGTGGTATAAATGTAAATTTAGATTTAAATATCACATTTGAAATACAATATAAACACTATTTTTATAGCACCTACAAAACAGCAAATATTGTCCTACTATTAAAACACTTTTTTTTGTTGTTGTTGTTTTTTTGTTTTTTTTTTTTTTTGAGACAGAGTCTTGCTTTGTTGCCTAGGCTAGAGTGAGTGCCGTGGCGTCAGCCTAGCTCACAGCAACCTCAAACTCCTGGGCTCAAGCGATCCTTCTGTCTCAGCCTCCCAAGTAGCTGGGACTACAGGCATGTGCCACAATGCCCGGCTAATTTTTTCTATATATATTAGTTGGCCAATTAGTTTCTTTCTATTTATAGTAGAGACGGGGTCTCGCTCTTGCTCAGGCTGGTTTTGAACTCCCGACCTCGAGCAATCCGCCCGCCTCGGCCTCCCAGAGAGCTAGGATTACAGGCGTGAGCCACCGCGCCCGGCCTAAAACACTTTTTAAAAATTCCTGTGCATGGAATCCACAGGGGATGTAAATCTTCCCAGCTTGTGTGTCAAGAATCCCCAGGATAGAGGGGCAAATGTGGCCATAATGTCAGTTCACATTCAGGTACCAGGAAGTCCTCAGCCTTCTCCTGAAGTTCCACGAACCCTTAAAATCTGCTCGTGGATATTAATTTAAACTAGAACGAACTGGAATAGATGCATTCTGATACATAGCAACTCCTATCACTTTCCTGTTCTCTGGGGATCCTTAGATACACTAGATACGCAATAATTGGTTAAGAACTTTCAGGGATTTTTAAGTCAATTATAGGGTTAGAGACTAAGATAAAACCCTTTAGGAGTAGCTCTTAAAATTTAGTGAGATTTTTAGAAACCAGAAAGCTTCCCACACAGTCCATAAACTAATTTCCGCCCTTACTTGCACTGCTGGGCAAATGTGTCTGCGAAGTGCACAACCCACACAGCATATGTGGTAGCACTGTCTTTATGCTCGCAGAAATGGAACATAGTAGGACACACGTTCTTTTAATTATTGATGAAACCATTTTAACCTGAAAATACCAACCCTTCTGAAAACCCGTAATTCCTCGTTCAGAATCTTGCTTTTGATATCTAAGCAGAACTGACATTTAAAGACTATGTTACATACATTAAAGGCACGCTGTGCAGTGGGTGAAGCACATAAATCTCAGCATGGACTCTATTAGTCATTTCCAAATAAGTGTTTTCACTGACAGAAATAAAGACAACTAAAAATATTCTTAAAGCTCTTTAGAATCCTTGGGTAAAAGGATCAAAGGACCTTCTACAATTTTCGCCTTTAATATTAATGCTGGCCTTTGTAACTTTTTTTTTTTTTTACATCTAAAGATTATTTGGTTTATACTTAGATTACTTAGAACTAAGGCAGGATTTAAAATTATTTGTATTTTTTAGTTTATGTATCTGTATACTTGAATAGCAGGCATAAAAGGATACAAAAGATTATGAGGTACATAAACAATGAAACAAAATTAAGCTTTCACATAAAATAGGGATATTAGCTATTTGAGTAATATCCCTATTCATTCATTCATTCAACAGATATTCATTGAGTTTCTATCAAGCATTTTGATGGGAAGTGAAAATACAATGAAAAAAATCAGATACAATCTCTGATTTTGAGGCACTTATATCCAAAGAAGGAAAGGTAACACAAGTAATTATTTTAATATTATAAATGTAATATTCACAGTTGAAATAAGCTTCAGTTTCTTCTACGACTCTCTAAATACTGTGTAAACAAGATGCTATAGTAGTCTTATTTCCCTGGACCTCCAGTGTCTTTCACAATAGTCAAAGTTCAATAAACATTAAGTAAAAGAATGAACGCATTAATATTAAGCTCCATGGAGAGATCAGGGTTGGAAACATGAATTTTGGAGCAATTGCCTATAGGAAAATTGCCTTTAGAGAAAAATTGCCTGAAAAGAGAATAAAAACAAGGGCTGAATCTTGAGAAGTTCAACCTTTAATGAATGGGTGGAGGAGAAGAAATCTAGAAATGAAGCAGAGGAGTTGTTTCCAGAGGATGAGGATGATACTTAGGAGAATACATTCCATAAGTCAAAGGTAGAGAATGTCTCCAGAGACAGTGATCATTAGTGGTGATTGCTACTGTAAATATCAAGACAGGGGTGGACAAAATGCCTATTGTATTTAGAGGTAAGAAAGTCATTACTGATATTTTTTTTAAAGTTTGTGGAGAGGTAAGAGTGGAAGCCAGTTTTAAATGGGTTAAAAAATAATGCTAGATGAAGAAATGGTATCAGCATTTGGCTCTAAATTGAGGGGAGAAAGGTGGAATAGCTTGGGTCACAGACATATATCAATCTCAAATGCTAATGAAAAATAATGAAATATGAAGAAAAAGAAAGACAAAGCACACTTATTCATTCAAAAAATATTTAGTGAAATCTAATTCTGCCCAAATATTTGGAATATATGAGTGAAACAAAGAAACAAAACAAAAATAAAAGTTATAAAAGCTCCTTTCTCTCATGTAACTTACAGTATAAAACCTGATGGATTGCTCTTGGAGATAAGAAAGGGACTCTCTATTATAATTGTAGAAAATAAAAAAAAATTTGGAAGAAAAGGGTCACTTGGACACCTGAAGTCATTTGTTTCAGTCCAAATAGACTAAGTTATGTGGCCTTAGCAAAGAGTACCAAAATCTCAGTGGATGAACATTATGGAGGTTTATTCTTCATCCATGGAAAAGTAGATAGACATTTAACATTTGTGAGCTAATTTGGAATTCTAGATATTCTATGGCAACTGTCTTTTAACACAATGCATCAGGGTTCACTTAAGAAGAGGAAAGGAATAAGGTGAATCATGATTTTAAATGTCTCTATTCCTATTTCCAGACTGAAGCAAGTCAGATAGCCTTGACTTAGTTCAATGCATAATCCTACTAGATGTCAAGGAATAGGAAGAGACCTAAAAATATTTACTTAACAATAAGTTATTGTTCTGAATTGGTCTCATGTATCCTATCATCTAAATATGCTACACCAGTTTGACAATACTGAATTCATATTACAATCAATTTGGAAGTCTTAAAAAAAAAATCAGCATTGAGGCCTGTGACCAGATAGTCTTGGTTTAATTTTTCTTGGATAGAACTCCTGCGACTGAGAATCACTTTCTTGGAGAATACTCCTGAATTTATGTTTATTTTCTTCTAGCTGGATATTAATATTTGCTGCGTACTTTCAGTCACCTAGTTTTTAATGATGGTATTTTTATATCTGGGTTATTGATTAAGCACGAAACATTAAACATAAATTCTTAAAGTAATATACAGAGATATTTTATGCAATTAAAAATATTAATTATAAAAAACAGAAAAAATTTTTATCCTTATCATTCTATAAAGCTACTTCCTAAAAATTAAAATGAAGTCCTATTTCTTTCTAATCACTTCCTATCTTCCTTCACTGATGCTAATGAAAATGGTGTTCTTTTGCTGTTTAACTTTTGGCCCATATGTCAGATACAGTTACTAGTAAATGTTTTTACTGATAATATTTTTCAATATACTGTCATTTCAAATACATAATTAAACAGAAAATTTAACCTCCTGTTGGTTATCTTAAGATACTTTGATTTGGATCATCATTTGCTTTGAAAACAATAGTGTGTATAAGATTGATTTGCCATCAACTGCCTTAACAACATTAAAAACAAAATAATAGCTTTTATAGTGAATTCTTACAATTTTATGTTGTCTTGGCATCCATTTTGTTTTTTTTCTGTTTATGCTTTATCCATTTATTTATGTGTTATGTTTCATAATAAAAAACGGTTTAATAATATGGGAGTGATGTGCATTCTTTTCTAACCTCTGAAAATTACAGTTTTCTGCCAGGAAACTAATTTTTTTTTATTGATTCTTGTACCTTGGGTTCCATCATTCTACAGCAGTAGTTGGGACACTGAGACAAACCTTTTACTTTATTGTTCATGATTGTCAAACCACAAAAACACTATTTGCAAATTAAAGAAAGGTTAACTTTGTAGAACTACATGGCCCTTTCTGCTCCCTGGAGACAAGTCTGCATTCTTTGTAGCATGCTCTGATAGGCCATAAAACACATCGCTTCCCACTTAATGCTGACACATGTTGTTTGGGAGATACTGATTTATTCTGTGCCTGGTATTGCACAGCCATGGCCTCGGTGGTTCTGACATTCTCCTTTTCTAGGTCACTCTACATCAGCCTCTACCTCTCCAGCACCTTGTGAAAAGCCTTAGAAAACTCCTCCATGTCTGTGTTCATCCAGCCTTGCCCAGGAAGCTTCTCTGTTCCTCTTCTTGGGCCAGCGTGAGCTTTTCTGTCCTCTCTGCCTGGTGAACCAGAGACACCTTGGCCAGGTCTTTGCCTCACTGGACAAACTCCCCATAGAAATGCTCTGCCTTCTGCCACCTGGACAGCTTCCCCTGGACAGTCGTCAGCTCCAGGCTGCAGAAAAAGGCAGCCAGTCCATACTTCTCCTCCTGGACCTGCAGCCATGGGACTCACTCACTTCTGACATATGTGCCTACCCTATTATCCTCTCCAACATGTTCAGAGCTCTGCAGATCCAGAGATTCATGCATTAGCCCTTCAGCTGCAATCATTCCTTCCTGCATGTCATCATGAGATGTTGGGCTTTGGAACTGGAATATTTAAATTGGTCCACAAGAAAATGCTGGATGTTTTCCATCTGTTTCCAAAAGCTATCATATTATCTATTAGCTGCTCAGAGTATTCTCCCTACTCCTTTTCCACGTCTGCCAGACTGATGTATTCAGTCACCAGCACTCAACATTTCTGTGTTTGACAATTTGAGCTGAAGTCCCTTTTCTAATTCCTCCAAATCATTTTCTTGTGTTGAAAGAATCTTCTGTCATAATTTATCATCAGACTTCTTTTCAGGAAGAATGTCAAGAAGGACATATTAAATATCTAAAAACATCATGTGCTTTCCTGCCTCAGTGCCATGTCCAAATGGGGCAGATTCTTTTTTTTTTTTGAGAGAGAGTCTCACTCTCTTGCCTAGGCTAGAGTGCCCCATGGCATCCGCCTAGCTCACAGCAACCTCAAATTCCCGGGCTCAAGCGATCCTCCTGCCTCAGCCTCCTGGGTAGCTGGGACTAGAGGCACGCACCACCATGGCTGGCTAATTTTTTTCTATTTTTAGTTGTTTTGGTTAATTTCTTTCTATTTATAATAGAGACAGGGGTCTCGCTCTTGCTCAGGCTGGTCTCAAACTCCTGAGCTCAAGCAACCCTCCTGCCTCGGCCTCCCAGAGTGCTAGGATTGTAAGTGTGAGCCACTGTGCCTGGCGGCAGCAGATCTTTTAAATAAGGGTTGTAGATGCATAGGTAGATGGCTGCTCTGGTGCAGGCCAGCACCTGAGGAAAAATGCTCACTCAGAGAAAGGTGCGACTGAGAAATGTATTGTTGCTGGTGGCCGAGTGGATGGATGCTGGATGAGGAGCTGCAGTCATGCTTCTCGGCCTGGCCCAGGCTTCCCAGTGGGGAACTCCACCCGCCGGTGCAGCTGGACAACCTGCTTTAAGTTTTTGTGCAGAGACGGGTTGGAGGAACCTTGGGTCAGATTAATGGGGTGGATGACTTTTGCCTTCAGCTCGAATGCAGTGATATTTCTGAGAGAAGGCGGCTCACATTCACTGGGAGCCTCCTCATCCTGTGACATCTGTGACATCCATTTTGAATATAGGTTTGATTTTTCATACAAGAAGCAGAGATTTTTCACTCTTGACATAGTTTCTAGTTCTCTGCCTCCTCCCAATGTGGTTTCAATGTGGTTGATACAGATATCTGCCTTATACAACGGCCTCCTGGTGACCATCTCTCTATAGGGCAGCTAGATACAGGTTCCCAGACTTGTCCCACTGACCTCACCTGCTACATGGACTTCCCAGAAATGCCGCAGTGACCATCTCTCAGTCAGGGCATGCCCCTGCAGAACTCCTACAAGCTTGCTCTGACTCACAATTAGAAATCCCTCTAGAAAACCCACATAGGTCACACCCTGGACCTCCAGGCCTGGGCTCACAGTTTCTCCCCACCTCTCTCCTTCCCTCCGCACCTGCTGCTTAAGCGAGCTCATCCTGAACAGCTCCCACTTCGCACTGGCTCTGCGAAGGGTGCTGCCCTTTTCTCTTTGGAATCTGTTAAGTAATAAACTGTTTCTGTAATAACGTGATTGTTGAGCAATCTCCTCTGAGTCTCCCCTGACTGACTCACCAGAACCTAACTTCTCTCCCGCTCAGGGCTCTCCTAGACAGTGGCTGTTTGGGTGAGAATAAACTGGACACAGATCAGACAAGAACCACAAAGGTGACTGCCAGTATAAGTAAATTTCCTGTGAGAGGGACACCTAGTTACAGGCCAGACACTTAAGCATAAGGCCATGGCCAGAATAAAGAATGATCTCGTGAAACACATTATAAATTTCCATGATCACATCCCTTGGATTCTCAGTCAGGGTAGGGCTAGAGTTTATAGCCACTCTCATGAAAAAGACCTCAAGACCAATTTAGAAAAACAAACAGCAACAAAACAGCTTTCTTTGCAAACGCGGTGAGGTTTTCGATGTCTGACAACTGTGTCCCCTGCCCCCAAATCTCTCCCTTACGTGCTTGGTGTGGTCGCACAGATCCCATCATTAAAGGAGAACCATCATACAGAGGTATGCTTAGACATACCTCTGTAACTCACTAGAATGAATATCTCTATGAAAAGGATACAGGCGTTAAGCTATAACAGATATGAGCCCTTGCATGAGGATGAATTTGTCAACTGTTGCTTTAGAAATTAGAGTTCAATCCCTACAGTCTCCTGTTACAGAAAAGGTAACAGTTTAAGGAGGGTGCAAGGCTTTTGAAGAGATAAAAGGGAAGGACTAAATGTTATTGCCAGGAGATTCCACCACGAGGACGCCATGAAGTCACATAGCCCAGGTAAGCAGTCTCCCTGTGGATGTAGGATATCTAGGGAAAAAGAAAAATGCACAAAGAGTGGCTTGAAATGGCCCAAAGAAGGTAGAGACCAGGACAATAAAATAACAAATTGCCTATTTGGCAGTTTTGCTTACCTCCAAACTCTCCTTCACATAGCACGTCTATGTCAATGTGCAGAAATGGCAGGTCACCCCTCTGCTTCCTGTATAAAGACACCACCACGAGGAGCCCATGTGTTGTGATGGAATGAGGCGGTGTGTGTCACGTGAGCTCTGGGCCAAATATTCTAGCTCAGATATTAAACGGATGTGTAATCGTGGGGAAGTTACTATCTTTCCTTTTTTTTTTTTTTTTTCAGTTTCCTAATCTGAGAAAAAGAAAACAATTGAATATAAAGCAGCCAAAACACAATTAATGCTTGATAAAAGGTCGCCTATTGTAAGTGCTATTATCAAGGATGAGATATGTACTGAGGATTAAAACACAGCTTTGCCATTTCATGTATAAAATGAGGAAGATAGATGACAAACTCTAGGGATATATGCAATGCTAACTTTTTTTTGACTCTGCTTACTATTTTTATAAGATTGCATAAAAGGTAAATATGTACAGTCTCACATTGTCAATAGTTAAGGATATGAATAAGGTTACATATTTAGATGAGGACATAAAATAAATGGAAACTCCTACAGAGAAAGAATATTTGACTTTCTTTGGGGAAAAAAATACATAAAATGACTAACTTGGACTTTAAACAGAAACTGTGTGAATTAATTATCCTATTCCTACATTCTTCCAAAAGAAATAAAGTGTTTTATTAAATGCCTTGCAATGTCTTTTAATATCTACATAAAATTTTATAAAATGGGATCTAAAAAGCATTCTATTATCTCAAAACACATAAATATAACTAACTAGAGAAAACATCATTTCAGGTTTTTGCTATTCTATTGTTTTCTTGCAAAAGGGTTGAGTTAATATAAACTGTGTGTCACATAATGTGTCAAAATTACCCAGTGAAATGCTGCAGTTTTTTCCCATTTTTGATGCTTATGGTCGTACCTTAATAATTTTTTTCAAATCCACTAACTTCTACACTGAAGTTATTTCTTCACAAAGTACATTTTCTTATGATTTTGTTATTTTAGGAGCAATTGGTGTATTAATAATAAAATTCTCCCCCAAAACGTTTTTTGGAAAGTAGATGTTACTGAGAATTACCTTGTACAAGGTAAAAGCCATCCAGGTGGCTCTGCTTCTAACAGCTGAGACAAATTCTATGCCGTATTTTAACAGTGCACTCCACCTGAATTTGGGTTACAACATAATTTTTTTAAACACAAGAGACACTTTGCCCATTCTCTGCATGTTTGACCACCATTCTGTATAGGAAACAACTATCATTTTGCTCCTTTCTTCTGTGAATATTTCTTCTGTAAATCTAATCTGTTCACTAAAAGCATTGAGAAAACTTGGGAAATGGGCCAAGCAGTTTCACAATTTTAATTCAGACATATAACATTTGTGAAACCTGCTTCATTTCACAAAAGTTTAAACATCTGCCAACATCTGTTCTTCATCATAATAGATCTGTAGTGTACCATTATCCAGAATCTAGCTAATAAGGGAATGTTTGCTCACTGCTAGGTTATCTGCTTCCAGAAGAAATGTGATTGTAGATTTCTCAGCGACTTAGAATTTTCAACTCATCAGCCATAGGATTTTTATTGTTCTCATATTTATTTTTAGCAAAATCATAGTAATAGCTGATAAAAATGGTCAAGATAAAAATCAATATTTTAGTATGTGGTACAGTATATATATATATATATATATATATATTAGAATAAACATTGAAAAGATCTCACTGACTTTAAAAAAATACTTTTTTCATTTTCTGATTAATTTTCCCTAATAACACCTTTTTGATTCACAGTTATTCTTTCTTGATCATGAATTAGTCTTTTTAGCTATATCCTTGTACATGAATAACAATGATTTCAGCAGCAGCAGCAGCTGCTGCTGCTGCTATAAAAAAAAGGCAAAACTCTTTTTAAAGTAACTCGATGTTTTTTTACATTATTCAAGAACTAAAAATAGGAGATTGCATTATAAATCTACAAGACAAGCTGTGTAGTTCAGAAGCTAAGACACTCAATGTAGATACAAAAATCTTTAAGAAACTTCACATTCAGCTAGTATTTATATTCTATTATTTTTGTTACACTACATGCTAATAATGAATATGCTGGAATATGCCACTCACTCAAGCTGTGAAATTTTGAAAAGGCCAGGGCTCAATAAGACACTGCATATTATACTGTGCACAAAATACTTTTAATCATTTCTTATGACTCAGAATGTACAAAGGGAAAAGATGATAATTTATTTGAATGGTGATTTTTTGGAAATAGAATGATAAGTGATATAAGGATATACATATTTGTATTTCAGATTTTAATATAGCAATGGTCTTTAAGAAACGTGCCCCCAAACATGTTATGTTTAGCCAAATCCTATGAGAATATTAAACCTTTTAATTTAATGTTCAGTTGTATATATAACCGCATTTTTATAAAAGGCAAAGCAAGATTCTACATTTTTAGTATTGATGATAAACTGTGATTTCAATCTTACTAACTGCTTTTTGCAATTATCTCAGATTTTATCACCTTTTCATGGTAGGCATTTTATTTTGGAGATATGATTTACGGATCAGACAAAAGTTCTATAAAATAGTGTCAAAAAGATGGCATGAGAATATGCAGCACAAATGCCTAACATCATCCTGATTCATATTCATCGGACTAATGATAAATTCTTATAGTTAAAAATTCTTTTGGTGTTTCAGCTTTCATTTTTGCCCTTTTCATGCTCATGTTCCAATACCCAGCAGGCATATTTTATCTACTCCCATATTCTTTGATTTTTTTCCTTGTCTTTTCTCAGATCATTTACTCAAAGCCAGATTAAGATATCAGAAGCCCTTAGCACCTAAAATTATGATGGCCCCCAAAATATGAAAACAATTGTACCATGAAATACAAACTCATTAAAACTGAACCACAATAATTATTTAGTAGCCCTATCGGTAGTTTCTTCCATTTGTTTTGTATATTTTAACTTTCCTTCTTCCTGAACCTGTACCCAGTTACTCCATTTCAGAGGATGATATATCAGAGAATAAGAAATAGAATAAAGGAAAAGAAAAGGAAAGGGAGAGAAGAAATGGGGATTCTAGTGATCAAATAGGAATATGTACTACTGCAAGATGTTTTAAATTTGTCTCTATACTAACAACACATATAAATAGAGTCAATAATTTTGTTGCTGCTTTTATTTTGTTTTTATCTAATTCATTGATTTTATTGCTTTCACATTGGATAATCTGTCTTGTTATCTTGCCTGTTCTTTCTTTATTCTACTCATGCTCTACATCGGTGATTTTTATTTATTTATTTTTATTTTGGAAAATCAGACTTGTGGGGAGGGAGGGGGGAGAAAGGGCATTTATTGAAACCTTAAAATCTGTACCCCCATAATATGCCAAAATAAAACAAAAATTTTAATTGTTAAAAAATGAATAAAATTTACCATTGTAACCATTTTTAAGTGTACAGATAATAGTGTTAAGTATATTTACACTGCTGTGAAACAGAGCTCCAAACTTTTCCATCCTGCAAAATGAAGCCTTATACCCATTGAACAACCTCCCATTTTCCCCTTCCCTGAACTGACAACCAACATTCTATGATTTTGACTAGACTACTCTAGACGCCTCCTATGAGTAATATCACAAAAGTAAATAAATTGGACTTTATTAAATTAAAAGGCTTCTGCACAGCTTAAGGAAATAATCAACAGAGCAAATAGACAATCTGCAGAGTGGGAGAAAATATTTGCAAACTCTTTATCCAATAAAGAGCTAGTATGCAGAATTTACAAAGAACTCAAACAAATCAGCAAGAAAAAAACAAACAACCCCATTAAAACATGGGGAAAAGACATAAACAAAAGGTTTTCAAAAGAATATAAACAAATGGCCAATAAAAACATATAAAAAATGCTCCATGTCTCTGATCATCCAGGAAATGCAAAGTAAAATGACAATGAGCTATCCCCTTACCCCAGTTAGAATGGCTTTTATTAAAAAGTTCAACAACAGATGTTTCCTGCATTTTATTAAAGGAAAATTCACTTACACCTCTAGAATATATTATCATCCTATGGGAATTATTGATATAGGTTTGCTCATTTGCTATGTTCTCTTACCATACCAGCACTTTGTTTTTCTAAATACACTTTTAAATAGTTTAGGGAGAGAATTATATAGGGGTCATTGAAATTTGTTCAATGGGGGGGGCAGTTACTATAGCATAATGTGAAAGCAGATGTAGATTAGTTTTAAGTGTATATTGCAAACTCTTGGACAACTACTTAAATAATTTTTAAAAGAAGCATGTTTATATGCTAAGAGGAGAGAAGATAGTATTACATAAAATGTCCAATTAAAAGCAGAGAATGCAAGAAAAGAAACAAAAGAAAACTTGAGTAGCTATATTTATTTCATACAAAGCTGACTTCAGAGCAATTATCAGGGATAAAGGAAACTCTATATAATGATAAAGGGGTCAGTTTTTCAAAAATAGCAATCTATGCGTGTAGCTAACAAGAGGGCATCAAAATACATGCAGCACAAATGGATAGAATTTAAAGGAGACATGGACAAATCCACTCTGATAGTTGGAAACTTCCACAGTCCTCAATCAGTAATAGATCCAGCAGCCAGAAAATTATTAATAGCAACTATAATTAAACAGAACATCACTATCAATCAAATGGATCTAATTAATATTTATAGTATACTTTATTCAATATCAGCATAATACACTATGTTATTTATTAATACTTTGTTGCTCAAATTGTTCCAGCTTTGACCAATAGGAACTCTTTCAAGTTGGCTCCTGGGTCCTTTCTACATGCCCTCACTTTTATTTTTTAACATTTCCTTAATTTCAGGCACTGTAAGATGCTCCAGGTTTATCTCCTATTTTCCCTACCTCATTTCTAGATCAACCATTTCTTCGAGGAGCCCAGATTTTTTTTTTAGATACTGGTGTTAGAAACCAAGGTCTGGGTCCCAAGCTTATTCACTGCTATTGCATTGTCCTTGCTCCTAGGCACTCTGGGGAAGAAAGAGTTAGGAAATATTAAATATATACAAACATATCTGTATATGTTTCTGTATACATCTCTCTATATTAAGTTAAACATGAGTTTAAGCATGATTAATTCTAGCCTGTAATTTTCCCTTTCCAAGATTGAGAAATCTGACCATTACCATCTATACATTTGCTTATTTGTTCAGTGCTAGTGTGGAGACTAATTTCTCATGTGACTTCTGATTAACCCCAGTCCCAGGAATGCCTCCTGATTTCTAATTTATTTATTGTTCCTACCAGAGCAACTTGTACTCACCACAAATTCTGTTTTAGATCAAAGCAGTGTTGATGTTATGACACAAGTTATAAGCTATTATGCACATAGTGTTCTTGCCTATTCTGAAGGATTGCCTTCAACTGTCCTGTATGTTCTGCATACATACTTTCCCTATCCTATAAAAGTCCTGAGTCTGGGGGCTAATAGTTTGGAAATCTATCTGTCATCCAGCCACCCAAGACCATGCTTCTGTCCATGAGTTCTCTAATAAGTCACCCTCTACCCACAAACTGGATTTGTCTGCCTCATTCTTTGATTTCTTGCCCCCTTCTGCATTTGGGGGTCACTTTGTATATATGACCCTTTAATCATACAGCCAGTATATATGGTCTTTCCCTTATGAAATATTTATCTTATTATTACAAAACCCTTTAGTAACTCAAGACAATATTTTTAGAAAGCTTTAACATAGTTGATAAATCAATAGAAAAAGTGAAACCTTTAAAGTCAAATAAAAATAAAATTTTGGTTATAACTCGATCCTAAGTCTGTCTATGGATCTTCAAACAGTATTCTTTTTTTCTTAAACATGGTATTTTCTCATGTGACTTGAATAGCTATATGGAAGAAAGGCAATTTGCATTCAGATTGGCCAACCTCCTATCCCAAAGTATCTACACATCTCAGCTTAGAGAAAATGAAAAGAGGAAAGGCACATTCGGGTAGAATTGGATATAATGGCTTTTATTCCAACCTCCTAAAAACTTTCCCAAGACACTCAACAGCCATGAGGGTGCACAGTCAGAAATATTTTTCATAGGTTTCTCTGAGGCAAGCCTTTGAGACTTCTCAAAGGCAAGTCTCCCTGGTTTCTGCAAATTTGAGTTCAATATGAACCTCACCTGTTGGAGAGAGATGAAGGTAAGAATGCCTGCTTGTACTCTATTTTCACTTCCATCCCTACCTTCAACACTAGCTGAACTCCAACAGCACTGCCCCCTTGTGCCTGAGATGAAGGAAACCTTTTTTAATGGATTGTATTAAAGGTAGTTGAATCTAATCAGACTAAACTAATCCAGTATCACCATAGCCTTATTAGTCAAAATAAAGTAGACCATTTATTACAACTTATTTCACAAGAAATTAAATTCTAAATTACCATTTCATTTTAGTCCTCTTCCATAAGACCTGAGAAAAAAAGATGGAAATTATGAACTTATCCCCCTCTCTTGGAAGACTTGTTCTAAAATCTTTCCATTTTAACTAACAGTCGGCGTTGTGACCTACATACTTTCTTTTCAAAAAATTTCAAAGCATTCTAACTTTTCAAAAATCCCCTGGAAACTTACATTACAAGCTCCTCAGCACCAGCTTTGTATGCACTTTTCCAACCTCTGTCTCACTTTCTTGAAGATAGAGTGTGTAAAAATGTTATAGACTTTTGTGCAGGAATATGCAAGCTTCAAATAGAAGGCATATCTTAACATCTCAAGTTCCCCTAAGTTTGAAAAACAGGTTCCAGGGCTGAGATCCAGACCCTGCTGGAGAGTGCATGGCTATGGCTCACTGGATGGCAGACTAGTCACTGGGATTTTATATGGAAAGAACGTGCTGGAAATCCACTCTCTAGAATGCCAGGGAGAACTGTTCAATGGGAGATGTTTCACTGCAAGCACTCTGCTACAAAACTGCCCAACAGGGGTGCTTAGGTAAATTCTGGCTGCTGGGTGCTGTACATTGCAGCAGTTGGGCACCAGAGAAGCCACACATGCTGCAGGAGCTGACAGTGAGCTGCAGAAAAGAAGCTGAGGAAGGAAGCTGCAGGAGCCTACAAAGAGCACACCAGAACCAAGAAGTGCATCTCCTTCTTCCTTCAATGTCTCTGCAGCACCCTCTACTGACAATGCTTAGCGTCAGCCAGCAATGGAAATAAAGGGCCCCTATCCATTTATGCAGAGCAGGCAATAAAGGGTGAACTTGAGGCTAAGAAGAAATACATGAGTTATTGGCATACCTCCCCAGTGCACATGAAGTTTATAATATCTAGGACTCCTTATGTGGCTCTGTTGCTTTCAGAACTTTCCCTCAAAATTTCCAAATTTAACTTTTGAACTTAACTTTTGAAGCTGTTAACTTTGGACTTTGTCCACTGTTTCTCAGAGCTGATAAAACTATGACTTTTTTTGCTACTGGCCTGAGAGGTGGCAAGTGTCCTCAGACAAAAAAGAAAAGTGACATACTTAAAATTCTTACTTATCACAGTTGCATTTCAAAGGCAGCCCCCTGATTGTTTATGTCTGCTTTATTTAATGCCTTGTTATTTCAAACAATTGGGTTTGTTTGAAATACATTTTTTTAATTTTTGTAATTATTATTTTAAGAAGTGTTCACTGGACCATGCCACATTTCCAGCATTACCAGAAGTCTTGAGTTTTCTTTAAAATGTAGATTCTCAAGTAAAATAAATTTCACCAAAATCCACTTGTTCTTTGGCCTGCTACAGAAGATAAAGTGTCCAAGTGATTGAAGCTTCAGATCTTCACTTCCTCAGCATTATGAATTATTTCCAAGATCATTGTTGACTATTTTTTTCTCTAGAATGATTACTAAAATAATCTCTCTGTTCAATACTATCATTGATTTTGCCCAAGATAGCTGTCTGTCCACCAACGAGTTGTATTTCTCCTTCATAAAATAGACTGGCTGCGAGGAATGGACTGCGTCACTGCGACTAAGTTTTGCCAGCCTCCATTCCTCCTGGGACTGTGTGTTCTTTCCAAAGAATGTAAGCAGATACAATTTGCGTCACAGTTAGCCCCTCCCCCCAAAATAGGTGGCCAGTTTTTGAATATTCAAAATGGCTACTGCCCTCAAACATTAGGTGGTTGGAGCAAATCAGCAAGAAATGTGTAGCAAGTAGCATCATGGGAAGTGAAATTCTGGTAGTATTAGTACTAGAGAAAATTTTTTTTAATTAATCAAAAAATGAGTTTAAGAAATAATTACATTGCCCCTTCTTTCTTTGTTATAAGAGATTATGGAATCATCTGCTGGGCAAAGAAGACTCCATTGGCAAAATTACAGCACATACCCATTACAAACCACCATCCTATAACCTTAACTGGGAACTCGTGGCTAAATTATGATAATCCATGATTATCATGATTTCACGTGATGCCTGGACTGAGTCTGCAAATTATTAATAATCTCAGGATGGGAAGAGGAAGGAAAACCTAAGGAGTTACTGAAAAAAGGAGTGAGAGACACTGTATTTACTGTTATTTATTTTAGTCTACATTGAATATCAAGTTCTTTGTTTAAATCAGTTTTATATTAGTTGTGCCTGAAGGCACATAAATGATGGACTGGAAGTAATAATTTTTCTAAATATGACAGGATTTTCCATACAAGTATTTCTGTCTGTTTTTTCACTCTCAAGTATTTGGGAAAGCAGGCCTTTTAAATTATTCTAGAGCTTGCCTTTGTCTTGTGGCTTTTCCTCTAATCATAGAGAGAGATCAAGACAGTGTGTATTCTTGATGCCAGCATGTGAAAAATTAATTTCTGCTGGAAATTGAACTTTGAACTATTATATCTTAAAAGTTGAAAGTAGAAATTTTATCACTTTAGCTAAAGAAAACTTCTAATAAATAGCTTTTTACTGCTTATGTTGATGTCTCCTAAATAGGTGCTTTTGTCACATACACAAAAATATGGTTCTGTTTTTTCTTTCAGGTGTTGCCATGGATTTTTTGCATGCAAGGCATTTGAATTTGAGAGGCCAAAGGGTTATAAATGCTATCTGCACTGCAGAGTGGAATTCCTATTTATAAGAAGATGAAGTACTATTGGAAAACCAATATATCATGGTCTATTTTGGTATTAATTTGAATTAATCTGTCTATCTGCCATAGGCTGTTGATATATTGCTCATTCCGAGACAGTCTTTTATTGCATTTATCATATAGCATATCTAACTACCACAGAAATTTGACATTTGTAGATTTAAAAATAAAATATGTATTTATTGAAATATTAAAATACAAAACTATAGGCACTGGTGAATAAGAAAGTTGTTATGGAGGGATGTATATGAAGAAATTAGAATAAGACAAAGTCCTTTCCATCAAAAGAGATAACAGATTAGTGAAAATGGGGAGCAAATGTAGACAAAAAATAATGCAAAATAAGGGGGAAAGTTGTGTTTCAATTTTTATTTTCTATATTTTTTTATTTTTATTTTTTGTGTGAATTTTTTCTCAAGCTATTACAAAAAAATTAAAGACTCCATTAAGGTGTTCACTGGGAATTATTTCAAAGTTATCCCACTCAATGGAATAATGTAAACAATGTGGTTTAAATAAATAATAATGCAAATCTGGATGTACCACCTGGGAGATTTATAAAAATGCAGATCCCTGAGCTTTCAATTTTCATTAATTATAATTCAATAGATCTATACTGTGACTTGAAAAACTCTGTTGTGATATTTAATTCTATTTGTCAGCTTGACTGGGTTAAGGGATTCCCAGATAGCTGCCGAATATTGTTTCTGGGTATGTCTATGAAAGTGTTTCCAGAAGAGATTAGCATTTGAATCAATAGACTGAGTGACATCCAATAGGCACATGAACAAAATGGCCATGGTGGCAGAGATGGAGGTTATGCATGGCCTTAGCAACATGGACTTTCTCTCACCAAGGCTGACCTGGCTAAAGTTACCACTGAGTCCCCAGTCTGGCAGCAGAGGAAACCAACACTGAGCCCTCAACGTCGCACCATTCCCTGGGAAGATTAGCCAGCTACCTAGTAGCAAGTTGACTACATTGGACCACTTCCATCATGGAAGAGGTAACAGTTTATCTTTACTGAAATAGACAGTTACGCTAGATATAGGTTTGCTTTTTCTTCATCCAATGCCTCTGCCAAAACTACCATCAGAGGACTTACAGCATACCTTATCTACTTACTATGTAGATTCATGTTATTCTACACAGCATTGCTTCTGACCAAGAAACTCACCTTACAGCCAAAGAAATGCAGCAATGAGCACATGCTCATGAAATTCATTGATCTTACCATGTTATCCACCATCCCAAAGCAGCTCGCCTGATTGAATGATGGAATGGCCTTTAGAAGATTCCATTATCCTAGTTAGGTAACAATACCTGCAAGCCTGGGGAAAGGTTCCCTAGAAGGCTATATATATTCTGAATCAGCATCTAATATATCTATTTCTCTGATGCCCAGGATTCATCAATCCAGGAAATAAGGTGAGAAATGGGAATGGTACCCTCACCGTTACCCCTTGTGATCCACAAACAATATTTTTGCTTTCTGTTCTCATGACTTTATGCTCTACTGGCCTAGAAATTTTAGTTCTACAGGGAGGAATGCTTACACCCACTGTTGGTTCTTTTTCTCCAGAGAACCCTAATACGTCTATCTATTTAATTAGTCTCTCCATTTCCTCCTAAACTGGCACAACTTGTCATTAAGCAACAACTAGTTAAATTAATATCAGTCTGATTATTTACTACTGCTATTGATATTCTACTAAATACATAACAGAGAAATATAATTAGTATAAATATATACCATTTTGAATTTCTTAAATAAAAACTCATTATTAATGAACATGGCAATTAATTTCCTGTTATTTCATATCAACTTTTCTTATTAACATTTCAAATTCAAATTTGATGCTTAACTGAAATAATAAGATCTTCAAGTGGAAATATCAAGTAAATCTATTATTTTGTAATGACACTATCACAGGAGTGGAAAAAGCAGGATTATTACATTTTATCTCACATATAAATTAACTTTCTTTTCCCTATGTTTCTCTCATTCTGTGTCTTTCAGGAGCTACCTATTAGCAATGAAATAAAATAAAATTAAATGATTAGTTATACATTTCTCTTAACACCTCATACTTTCTAAGAATACATTATTTATATTCTATGTTTCTACAGTGATGTCTATATTTTATGTACAATTAAAAACTGTCATTTATTTATTTCTACATCAATTTACTCATTTAACAATATTGAGGTTTTCTCTTTCTCTGTTATCAGGCACTATGTCCTTCAAGTGCATAATATGAACAGGGCATGATTCTTCCATTAAATTAACAAATTCTAGTAAGAGTGGCAGCTATTTTGACAAGTAAACAGTAGTAAATGTGTTATGATGAGGATATATAATGTGACTATAGAAGTGGTGACTATAGTCATAGAAATGGAGGTCAGAGAGGCTTTACAAAATGGAAATCTCTGAGTTGACTCATGAAGAATGATGAGGAGCTTGCCATTTTGCCAGAGAGGCATGGCTGGGTAGTTTGTCTCTATTAGAAAAAAAAAAATAGCAGAGATAAAGGCAGGAAGGTACTGAATTGTATAGAATAGCTGTATTAAAATAGTATTGCATTTTTACTTTTGCTTTCAGACAGATAGAGTAGAAGTACTTCACCCATTGCTTCTTATATTTACAATTAAAAACCCTGAATTTATGTATAGAATAAACACACGAATATACTAAAAGGTGGAGAGAAGAAGGCAGACTTGCAAGAGAGCTGGGGACCTGGGGGAATGACACGAGGATGAGTTTCTTGGGTTTTCTTTCTGTCTCATATATCCTGGAGCTGGAGATGCTGGAAACCTGGAAATGGAAATGTGAACAACAGCAGCAAAAGCCTGCTCTTTAGAGATAAAAGAATAGGAAAAAAAAAAAAAGAGAGAGAAAGGGTGGGTGGGTGTAGTCAGTGTAGTAAGAGAGAAAACCTCTAGATAATACCCTCTCCACTCTACCCACTGCAAAAAAGACTGTGGCTACACCTCTAGTTACACCAACAAAGTCCAAGTAGGGAGCTTAGATTTCTACCATCACCAGGATATAACAGCACACCCCAAACCTACCACTTGGGTAGTGTCAGTCAAGGTTGAGTAGGTAGTTGGGACTTAGATCTGCATTAGGCACTGATGAGCAGCCCCAAATCCCTACAATGTCATGGAGACCTTGGGAGCTACCTGAACTCTCACCCTTATTCAGTGTTAAAGAGGCATCCTCCCTTTTCCTGTGAGGCCATGTAAGAGGAGACCTAGTAGAGACATGGAACTTCCTCCATTCAGCAGCAGTGCACTCCCCTGTTCCCCTACCCCATGTCAATTGAGGCCATGTGTGAAGCTGTAATGAGTGTGTCTGCTCCTCCCACCCAGGGTGGTGTCAGTGGCAGCCCAGGGTGGGAGCTGGAACTTTCATTCCCACTGAGCAGTAAAAAGGTACCTCTCCCCATCAAGTGTTAATAGAAACCAAATGGGGAACCTGGACTTTTACCCTCACCTGGCAGTAATTAGTGAGTACCAACATTTTCCTGCTGTGAGAGTGTCAGAAGAAGCAAGCCAAAACAAAATGTTTAAATAAGATCCAGGGTCTCATAACATAATACTCAAAATAACTTATTAATACAACTCTATAGCATGTAAGAAAAGAAGCAAAAGTATATAATCTCAAATTTATGCTTATTAGTCTATGATTCAGTATTCCATGTTAAGTAATCATTATCTAGTTATGGAAAAATTATCTATTAATTATCTTGATTTAATATTAGACAAAGATTTGAAATTGCCAACGAACTTGGAAATTATGTTCAAGCTAAGAAATACAAAACATAATCACTGTTACATTAAAAACGTCTGTCAGTATTGTGATTCAATTTAGTTGAGCATAAATTTACATTTTTCCTAAGCTTAAACATTTTGTGGAAATGTCAGTTTATTTGATCAGAAAGCCAGTAAAAGCAGTGCAAACTCACTAGTAACTTCCTGAGAATATGAAAACAAACATAAATCTTAAATATAATATGTTCGTATTGTAGTTAACGCTAATAAATCAGAGGAAAATACATATAACATTTTAAAATTAATATTATTAATCAATGTGATTTGCCAAAGATTCAGTGTGATTTTTTGACTTAGATTTTGTAAATGTTTCTGAACTAACAATATTTGCAATAAGGATTATTATTTTTGTGGAGGGACTAGAAATTTTAACATATTGGAAGAAAAGTTAATTTTTGTGAATTAAAAAAAATATCAATACATACTTTCCAGAGGTACTTATTTGTTCTCCATAAACCAATCAAAATAGAACTCCATTAATTTAAGAGACATTTTACTACAAACTAGTAATACTTACTAGAGGTAGAAAACTACTTCTCATTTGTCAAAGACATATAAATACTTTTTTTTTAATTATTTTTTTTATTTTGGCATATTATGGGGGTACAGATTTTAAGGTTTCAATAAATGCCCATTTCCCCCCCTCCCCCCAAAAGTCTGAGTCTCCATCATGACCATCCCCCAGATGGTGCACATCTCACTCACTATGTATGTATATACCCGCCCCCCTCCCCCCTCCCACCTGCCCAATACCCTATTACTGTAGCACCTATGTGTCCACTTAGGTGCTACTCAGTTAATACCAGTTTGCTGGAGAATATATCTGGTGCTTGTTTTTCCAATCTTGGGATACTTCACTTAGTAGTATGGGTTCCAGCTCTAACCAGGAAAATATAAGGTGTGCTATATCACCATTGTTTCTTAGAGCTGAATAGTACTCCATGGTGTACATATACCACATTTTATTAATCCATTCTTTGATTGATGGGCACTTGGGCTGTTTCCACAGCCTTGCAATTATGAATTGTGCTGCTATAAACATTCGAGTGCAGGTGTCTTTTTTCTAGAGTGTCACTGGATCATTTGGGTAGATGCCCAGCAATGGGATTGCCTGATCAAATGGTAGATTCACTTGTATCGCTTTAAGGTATCTCCATATTCCTTTCCACAGAGGTTGAACTAGTTTGCAGTCCCACCAGCAGTGTAGGAGTGTTCCTCTCTCTCCGCAACCACGCCAGCATTTATTGTTTGGAGATTTTTTGATAAAGGCCATTCTCACTGGGGTTAAGTGATATCTCATTGTGGTTTTGATTTGCATTTCCCTGATGATTAGAGATGTTGAGCATTTCTTCATATGTTTGTTGGCCATTCTTCTGTCTTCTTTAGAAAAATTTCTGTTCAAGTCCTTTGCCCACTTTTTAATGGGGTTATTTGATTTTTTCTTCCTAATTTTCGTGAGTTCTAAGTATATTCTAGTTATCAGTCCCTTATCGGATGCATAGGATGCAAAAATTTTCTCCCATTCTGTAGGTTGTCTGTTTACTTTCATGACTATTTCTTTGGCTGTGCAGAAGCTTTGTAGTTTGATCATGTCCCATTTATTTATTTTTGTTGCTGCTGTGATTGCCTTTGGGGACTTCTTCATAAACTCTTTGCCCAGGCCGATGTCTAGGAGAGTGTTTCCAACTTTTTCCTCTAGAGTTCTAATAGTTTCATATCTTAGGTTTAAGTCTGTTATCCAGTGTGAGTTGGTTTTTGTGAGAGGTGAAAGGTGTGGGTCCTGTTTTAGCCTTCTACAGGTGGCTATCCAGTTTTCCCAGCACCATTTATTGAAGAGGGATTCTTTTCCCCAGCATATGTTTTTGTCTGCTTTGTCAAAGATGAGATGGCTATATGAGGATGGTTTTATATCAGGATTCTCACATCTGTTCCACTGGTCAATATTCCTGTTTTTGTGCCAATACCATATTGCTTTAATTACTACAGCTTTGTAGTATAGTTTGATATCTGGCATATTAATGCCTCCCATTTTGTTTTTGTTGCCTAGAATTGCTCTTGATATTCGGGGTCTTCTTTGGTTCCATACGAAGCGTAAAATTATTTTTTCTATATCTGTGAAGAATGCTGATGGGATTTTAATAGGTATTGCATTGAATCTGTAGATCAAGTTTGGGTAGTATAGCCATTTTGATGATATTGAGTCTGCCGATCCACGAGCATGGTATGGATTTCCATCTGTTTACATCCTCTGCTATTTCCTTCCTCAGTGTTTCATAGTTCTCCCTGTAGAGGTCTTTTACTTCTTTGGTTAAATATATTCCTAGGTACTTTAATTTCTTTGTTGCTATTGTGAAGGGAATTGAGTCTTTGATTTGGTTCTCAATTAGATTGTTGTTGGCGTATATGAATGCCTCTGATTTCTGTGTATTAATTTTGTATCCTGAGACTTTACTAAATTCATTGATCAGTTCCAGGAGTTTCTTGGTTGAATCCTTGGGGTTTTCTAGATACAATATCATATCATCAGCAAACAGTGAAAGTTTGATCTCTTCTGCCCCTATTTGGATACCTTTGATTCCATTTTCCTGTCTGATTGCTGTAGCCAAGACTTCCAGCACTATGTTGAACAGAAGTGGAGATAGTGGGCAGCCTTGTCTGGTTCCAGTTCTAAGTGGGAATGATTTCAATCTTTCCCCATTCAGTATGATGTTGGCTATGGGTCTGTCATATATGGCTTGTATCATTTTTAGGTATGTCCCTTCTATGCCTATTTTCTTAAGTGTTCGTATCATGAAAGGGTGTTGAATTTTGTCAAAAGCTTTTTTCTGCATCTATTGAAAGAATCATGTGGTCTTTGTTTTTGCTTCGGTTTATGTGGTGAATTGCATTTATAGATTTACGTATGTTGAACCATTCCTGCATCCCTGGGATGAAGCCCACTTGGTCGTGGTGGATTATTTTTTTGATAAGTGTCTGGATTCGGTTAGCTAAGATTTTGTTGAAAATTTTTGCATCTATATTCATTAGGGATATTGGTCTGTAGTTTTCTTTTTTTGTTGTATCCTTTCCTGGTTTTGGTATCAGAGTAATATTTGCTTCATAAAAGGTGTCGGGGAGGTTTCCGTTCTTCTCGATGTTGTGGAATAGTTTCTGCAAGATAGGTACTAGTTCTTCTTTGTAAGTATGGTAAAATTCAGGTGTGAAGCCATCTGGACCGGGACTTTTCTTTTTAGGGAGATTTTTAATTGCTGTTTCTATTTCAGCTGTTGAGATTGGTCTGTTCAGGGAATCTATTTCTTCCTGGTTGAGCCTAGGGAGGCTGTGTGTTTCTAGAAATTTGTCCATTTCCTCCACATTTTCCAGTTTGTGTGCATAAAGATTTTTGTAGTATTCATAAATTGTATCTTGTATCTCTTTGGGATCAGTTGTGATATCTCCTTTTTTATTCCTGATGGGGCTTATTAGAGATTTCTCTTTTCTGCTTTTCGTTAGCTTAGCCAATGGCATGTCAATCTTGTTTATTTTTTCAAAGAACCAACTTTTTGTTTTATTAATCTCCTGAATAGCTTTCCTGTTTTCAATTTCGTTTAGTTCTGATTTGATCTTGTTGATCTCACTTCTTCTGCTGGGTTTGGGGTTGGTCTGTTCTTCTTTTTCCAGCTCTTTGAGTCGTTTCATTAGATTGTCTATTTGTGATCTTCTTGCCTTTTGGTTATAGGCATTTATGGAGATAAACTTTCCTCTCAGAACTGCTTTAGCTGTGTCCCAGAGGAGTTGATAACTTGTCTCTCCATTGTCGTTTTCTTCATAGAAGTTTTTTATTTCCGTCTTGATTTCTTCATTTACGAAGTAATCATTTAGTAGGAGGTTGTTTAATTTCCACGTTTTTGTGTAGAAATGTGAGTTTCTGTTAGGGTTGATTTCTAGTTTTATTCCACTGTGGTCTGAGAAGGTACATGGTATGATTTCTATTTTTTTAAATTTCTTGAGATTTTCTTTGTGTCCTAGGATATGGTCAATCTTAGAGAATGTCCCGTGAGCTGATGAGAAGAACGTATATTCAGTGGATTTTGGGTAGAATGTTCTGTAGATGTCTGTCAGACCCAATTGTTCTAGAGTTTTGTTTAAGTCCATTATTTCTTTATTAATTTTCTGTTTGGAGGATCTGTCTCGTGCCGTCAGTGGGGTGTTGAAATCCCCGGCGATTATGGAGTTGCTATTAATCCATTTGCTTAGCTCCAGTAAGGTTTGCTTTATGAATCTGGGTGCACCTAAGTTGGGTGCATATATATTTAAAATTGTTATCTCTTCTTGTTGGACTGTGCCCTTCACCATTATATAATGACCCTCTTTGTCTTTTACTACTTTTGTTGGTTTAAAAACTAAATCGTCTGAAATTAGAACTGCCACACCAGCCTTCTTTTGGCTTCTATTTGCTTGGAATATTGATCTCCACCCTTTTATTTTTAGTCTATGTGCATCCTTGCAGGTTAAATGTGTTTCCTGAAGACAGCATATACTTGGCCTGTATTTTCTTATCCATTCAGCCAGCCTATGTCTCTTGAGTGGAGAGTTTAAGCCATTCACATTTATTGAGAGAACTGATAGGTAAGGTAGATTACTGATCATTCTGTTGGGTTGGATGTTGTTGCTATGATTTCTGTCTTGAGCCATTGTAATATCTGGCCTTTAATATCTTTGGGTTTTGGTTGTTTTTATATCCGTGGATTATTATTATGATGTTCCGTGCATAACGCTGTTTTAAGTACTTCTTGTAGGGCTGGTCTTGTCTTGGTGAATTCTCTGAGCCTTTGCTTGTCTGAGAATGTTTTTATTTCTCCTTCATATATGAAGCTTAGTTTTGCAGGGAATAATATTCTAGGCTGGGCATTGTTTTGTTTCAAAAGAGTGAGAATGGGGCCCCAGTCTCTCCTTGCTTGTAAAGTCTCATTAGAGAAGTCTGATGTTATTCGAATTGGCTTTCCCTTGTATGTCACTTGCTTCTTTTGTCTTACATCTCTTAGAAGGGCCTCTTTAGTTGATACTTTGGTCAGTCTGATGACTGCATGACGTGACGTCTTCCTGTTTGCATTGAATCTCCCAGGGGTCCTCTGGGCTTCTTGAACTTGTATATCGAGATTTTGAGCAAGGCCTGGGAAATTTTCCTGTATTATATCTTCAAAAAGCTTGTCCAGCCCTTGAGTGTTGTCTTCCTCCCCTTCGGCTAAACCTATGACCCTCACGTTAGGTTTTTTCACATAATCCCACAGCTCTTGTAGGCTTTGGTCTTTTCTCTTGTTTCTCTGCTGTATTTCTGTGACTGATTTATTTAATTGGAAGGTGTTATCTTCAAGCTCTGAGATTCTTTCTTCTGCTTGATCTACCCTGTTCTTGAGACTTTCCACAGTATTTTGTAGTTCTCTGAGTTGATTCTTCATCTCCAGGACTTCGGTTAAAGTTTTCTTCACTGTGTCAATCTCTTTGTTGAACCTTTGTTCCATTTCTTGGAGGTTTTTTGTGTTTTCTTGGTGTTGGTTATTGAGTTGTTGTTGCAGCTGGGTGAGTGTTCTTATGATCCACATACGAAATTCCTTTTCTGTCATATTGGTTGCCTGATTTTGGTCGGTGTCCGTTTCTAGGGGGCTAGTGCTCCTCCTTGGGGGTGTGTTTTCTGTTTGGTTCTTCATATTTCCTGAGTTCTTTCGCTGATTTCTTCCCATGTCGATCAGTTGTTGTTTCTCTCCTTAGGTTATTGTTTGGGTATTCACACACCTTGTTTAGTTTCTGAGGCGTTAGGTGGTGCCTGTGGGTGAAATTGGACCACTCCCTGTATATTGAGTCAGTGGATGCCGTGGCAAGGCTGTGCAAGATGCCATCCCTGTCAGTAGGTGGCGTTTGCTTGGAGGAACAGGCTATGGTGTTGATTTTGAGTCCTGTTATCAGCTCTCGTTCTGGGCGGAGCTGGGTTGGATAAGCCTGCCCTCAGGCCGTTAGCAGGGGTCAAAGTTCTGTTCTCAGCTTCCAGGGAAAGCTGTCAGGGCGGGGCTGGAATGGTCCCACTCAGCCAGAAAGTATGTGTGTGGGGGTGGGGCTGTCTGAGACCCGCAGTCTGCAGCAGGCCTGGCTTCTTTCCACCCTCCCCAACTCTGCAGCTACTCCTGGGCCTCTGCCAGCAGGCTAGACCACAAGCCACCCGGCCTCCCCGGACTGTGGTGCCGGCGGGGAGGTTCCCTGCACAGGAACGCCACCTGGGTTGGGCGCACTGCCTCCTCCTGGGAGGAGGGTTGTCCTCTAGGGCGCCGATCTGCCCCTGGAGGCACACAGCCCTCAGTAGGCTGTTCACGTATAACCCTTCTGTGCCCCGGGCAATGCTAGCCCTCGGTGCAGGGGATCTGGTCTGCAGGTCCGACCTCTGGGTCCCAGAGTTCAAACTGTATTCCCACCAGGGAGAGGATTTCCGGTCCTAATTCACCCACAGGGAGCCCAAGCTGGGTCTATGTCTCTCAGCCTCTGAGTCGGAACCGTTTTCCTGGGAACACGGTGCCAGCAGCACCTGGGAGGGCGGGCGGGGTCCGAAACGGGAAGGTCCCGTTCCCTGGAGGTGCCTCCGGCTGGTGGCTGTATTGTCTCTCTGGGCAGCCGTGGGTAGGGTCGGCGGAGGGGAGGAGGAGGCAATATGGCACCTGCCGCGCGGCTCGGGTCCGTGCACACGGAGGTGCCCGGAGGAAGTTGGGAACCTGGTGCCACGTCTGCTACAGGCTCACCGTTGGCAGGCGGCGGCAGTCTCTGGGCTGGTGTCCGCAGGTCTCTCCACCCGCTGGGGAGCCCACCAGCAGGGGAGGGGAAACAGCAGATCCACCTACCCTTGCCGCTGGTCTCCGGGCTGCTCCGGTGGTCTCAGCCTCCAGTTCTCCTCCGCAGCCTCCTCCCGTGGAGTCTCCCGGGGTCTCAGGTACCCCTCCTTCCGGCCCTTGTCCGCTGTATGCTCGTCTTCTTGCTTCTTTCCTCTAGTTTCTGCTAGAATCGGTCTTTTCTGCAGAGACCCTCTGTCTGGCGGTGTTATTCGTCCGCCATCTTGCTCCGCCCCCCCCATATAAATACTTTTATGAATTATAGAAACACAAACAGAAATGCTTATATAAGGAGAACTCACAGCTTCAGTTCTACAGCTTCAACCACAGATCAAAAGTAAAAAGAGAAGTACAAAACTCATCAGTTGAGCAATAAAGGAGCTGTTCTCCTTTCAAACAGGTGCACAATTTTAATCATTTTGAGCTCACAAATAAACAAACAGAAACAAAAAATAAAGTCTAACAAACACAGTTTTCTGCTCTATATCACCTAACAGAGACAGATTATTATCCACAGAGCAGAGATCCTGGAATGGTCAGACCATAAAACCAGATTTCCATCCAATGCTACTACCAATGGGGAATAAATTATCAGCAATACATGAACGAGAAACAACAACAAAAACAGTAGGCAGAAAAAACCCTAGAGTGTCAGAAAAGTTAAAGTTGATTACCACTTGGGATTCACTCCAGGAGCCAGGAAGGAATACCTGAACTTAAAAAGCTGTGATACGCTTGTTTCCTACAACACAGTTTACTTAGCTCTGTTGTGAGTCCACTTGGGCATTTCAGTGAATGATCTCCAAAACAAATAAAGTATAATTTTTAAAAGTTGAAAAACATGATTTCCCATACAATATAAAGTGAACACATTATCAAAGATTTTATTTAACTCATTACTTAATAAGGAAACCAGCAAACATTATGACTAGCTCAAAGATCCTTTAAGAAGCCAGGAATATATAAAGCATTATACAAAGAAATGTTAGCATAAGATTTCTAGATTGGATATGAAACTGGTTATTTCCAGCAGGTCTTTGGACCATTATCTTTAGTGTTACATGTTTTTTTACTGGACAAACACTGTTTGTTTCTTTTCCAGACAAAAATCTACAAGCTTAACCTCTTGTCCCTACAGAGTTGAACATTGCATAGTCAATAGACAGTCAAGGCCAGTACTGCACTGAAAGAATACCAGTTATCTTTTCTGGCTGTTTCAAGTTGGAATACATTTTTGACAGTTGAATGAATGATATAATTAATTTCTAGATTTTTATCAGGCTTCTATTTATTTACAGTATACCCAACTGTCTGCATATTTACCACTGGCTTCTCATTCACATAGATTTAGCTACTACTTAGCCCTGAGAATTATAAGACCTCTTATTAAAAAAATCCACAAGCGTTAAAGTATATTTGATACTCTATGGTAGTGGGATAGATTGATATTTTTATAATATGGTTAGTTTGTTAAACCATCAGTAACTTAGATTCTAAAAGAAATTAACCTTATATTTAGGAATGCCTTAATAGATTGTCTGGATTACCACATGGTCTTTTTCATCATTTGGACAGAACAAAATAAATAAACTTGATAAAAACTGTTTCACAAAACAGATTAAAATTATAGTTATGAATTGTGTTTTATTAAAATTGTAAAAATTTCATTTCCAGAGTAGCTTTTTCCTATAGTAATCTATCTTCAGGCTTTTTCTTAAGTGACTATAGCTGACATAAGATTTCAATCAAGTTTTATGCAAGGATTAAATAAAATAAAATAAATTATTCCAGATAATTATCATTTATAAACCATCCATTATTATTAATAGCATATGAATATACTTTCTTTATCACTATATTATTTGTATTGACATTATCACTATATTACATGTTAAGTAATAATTTGGTTCAATTTATTGAACACTACTTCAGTTAATGTTCCCTAGTCTACATTTAATTCTAGTGAGAGAGAATATTGAATATTACGATGTTTAAAGACCTCTCTTTCTATTCAGTGCAACTAATGTCTTTATCTTTACCCAATTTCCTCTTACCCTTGGTCTTAATGTGAACATCAAAAGAAATTTTGACAATTTTGCTCTACTCATCAATACAATGTCAATTTGCATATGTGTTTTCAACACTCTGATTGCTATTCAACCTACATTTTTTTTCTTTTTCCAGTTAATAGGCTGTCACTCTACTCTGTGAATAAATAGGAAATACAATGGCCAAGTTCCAAGTGTATTGCTCCTTTTTGGATAGATTTCCATATCTTGTAACATTCCTTATCCTCATAAAAATGCATGTGATTTTGTTTTACTTCTTCAGAAAATGTGTTTTCAGGAAGACAAGATATCGGTGCTAATATATTAATTCATTGCCCTTTCAAATAACACATATATTTTTATTAAAGTCTCCTTTTTCTCCTTTGTCTTAAAGAAAATCAGTGCCACTCATAGAAATCCAAGTTTTTGTGCTTCCTAGGATTGCTGTAACAAATTCTCACAAAGTGGCTGATTTGAAACAATAGAAATTTATTCTGTCACAGTTCTGGAAGCAAGAAGGTATCAGTAGGGCCATGTTTTGTTTGAAAGCTCTACAGAAGCCTCGGTTCCATGCCTTTCTTTACCTTCTGGTGTTGCCAGCAATCCTTGGTGTGCCTTGGTTATAGATGAATCACTCTAATCTCTACCTGAATCATCACATGGCATTTTCCCCATGTTTCTTCTGTCTGTATTTCTTTTCTTCTTATGAGGACACCAGTCATGTAGGATGAAGGCCCATACTAATTCAGTGGATTTTGTCTTAACAATTATATCCACAAAGACCTTATTTCCAAATTAGGTTATATTCACAGAGACCAGGAGTTAGGACTTTGACATAACTTTTGGGGAGACACTTTTCGACTCGCATTACCAGGTGTTGTGTCACAATCATCCAATTCTTCCCAGATAGAGAGGCTTTAGCCCAAAATATTGAGAGGCATATAGCTTAAGATGCCCATCAACTAGACTTTTCATGCTGTGAGGTGATTACCCTTTTGCACCTTTTTGTTTGAATGTAGACATGCTTACCTTTTGCTCTCTAGAGACAGATTAGTGAAGGGAAATTAAGGGAGGTATGCTAGTTTCCCTCATGCATCATCTGAAAATTGTCAGGTAAATTCTGACTTCTAAATTTCTGCCTTAGGATTAGTGACTAGAAGCAAACTAAAAATGGTTTGATTTGCAGTCAGCCTGCTATGCTTGTGACATAAGAGCATTAGATAAAACATCATTGGGAATCATAAACTAAGAAAATTTAATATGGAACTCCTTGATGCAGTCTTAGGAGAAACATTTTTCAAACAATAAATGTATTTTATTGCTGCTTTTAACGTACCCTACATTTTTCAGCAGTCTTTGCATATAAATATTATAGGTATCTTAAAGAGTAATTTATATGCAAAAATATGGATATTAAATATCACATAATTGTAAAACTATTAGATACTGTTTTTAAGGCTACAGGAAAAACTAATTTAGGCCCTATCAGGCATTTTTAATATTTCAGCAAAAGTTTGGCAAATTTACCTTTGCTTTATGAGAAAATTATTTGCTAAACATATTTATCTTATGAAGAAATTGACATACTTATTGACAAATTGTATACATATTTCCGTAGCCTAAAAACACTTATATATGAATAATTGATATACTAATTACAAATCACTCTTAGCTGTTAGTTAAATCAAATTTTCTATGTTCCACTTCCACAAGAGATTCTCTAGCTCAAGGCTAAATACAGCACAGTGAAGGATATTATAAAAAGGCATTTCTATTTAAGAAAAAGCTTTTTAATATATAGTTTTACTTATTCAAATAGATGTCTTTTTTTAGATGAACCAAGTTAGAACATAATGTTTCCTTTATTAGATACTATTCCTGATCACTAAGCTGTTCACATCCTAAGACAGAAAGGAAAATTTGAGTGAGTCAATATTAAGATTGATTGTTTCTATAATTGAGTGAAAGCTGGCACCCAGAAAACTAATGAATTTTTCTTGTACAGTGTGGCACTGAATATAGTTTCACTTGTTATTACAAAAATAATCAGGTAACTGAACCAGATTGGATTCCATTGGCACAAGAAGGATACTGAAGATACACATGTCTGACATTGCTAAACAGGATTTAGGAATCTGTGGGAGTCTGGCTGAATCTATTACTGAAATTTACAGAGGAAAAAATCTTAGGATATTCCAACTTTGTAATATCAGTTCTTAAGAAGCCAGACAGCTAGCAGTGGCTATTGAGAGTAATGGAGAAAATTCGTGCTCCAAAATGCTGGAACAAAAATTGAGTTTGTGCTGCAGGTATTTCAGAGAGAAGCAGAGCAGATCACAGACCTGCAGCTCAGACAAGTTCCACTGAGCACATAGCTGCTGTTTCACCAAACCCTTAATTATTTCCACACTGTGCATACAGTAGTTTTAAGCCTCAAGGTTCTTAAGAGGACTTAAAAGATTTCAAGACAAATTGGAGAAAATACTGACATCCAGCACCATACTAGATCAGTCATGGATCAACATGTCATTTTATGTCCACCTCACGTGACTATATGAGATCCATTTTTATATAATTACAATGTCACAAGTTCTTTAGTTCATATGTTAGGAAGTTGATTAAATATCTATCACCTGTTGTGTTAATCCATTTAGCATTGCTATAAAGGAAATATATGAGGCTGGATAATTTATAAAGAAAAGAGGTTTATTTGGCTCACAGTTCTGCAGGTTGTACAAGAAGAAACACACTTGAATCTGCTTCTGGTGAGGACTTCAAGGAGCTTGCAATCCAGGTGGAAGGTGAAAAGGAAGTAGTCTTGTCACATGGTGAGAGCAGGAGCAAGAGAGGGAAGAAGTGGTTCCACCGAACTCTCCTGTGAACTATTAAAGTGAGAATTACTCATTATCATGGGGAGGACACCAAGCCACTTATGAGAAATCCACCCCCCTGACCAGACCCAAACATCTCCCACTAGACTTCACATCCAACACTGGGGATCTAATTTCAACATGAGATTTGGAGGGGCCAAACATCCAAACCACATCACTTATATTTTAGACTTAGCCTTCCTTATTGAGTTAGGTTCTCATTTATACTTAGGTTTAATTAGTGACGAGAGTTTTAGCTTAGAGTTAGCTCTTAGAAGAAGAGAAAGATCATTTCTATTTGACCATACTTGGTTTTGCATAACTTTTGTGGCTCTAAATGATCCTTCCAATATATAAAAACAGTCCTTCTAAAAAGTTGAACTGGGCCGGGCGCGGTGGCTCACGCCTGTAATCCTAGCTCTCTGGGAGGCCGAGGCGGGCGGATTGCTCGAGGTCGGGAGTTCAAAACCAGCCTGAGCAAGAGCAAGACCCCGTCTCTACTATAAATAGAAAGAAACTAATTGGCCAACTAATATATATAGAAAAAATTAGCCGGGCATGGTGGCGCATGCCTGTAGTCCCAGCTACTTGGGAGGCTGAGACAGAAGGATCGCTTGAGCCCAGGAGTCTGAGGTTGCTGTGAGCTAGGCTGACGCCACGGCACTCACTCTAGCCTAGGCAACAAAGTGAGACTCTGTCTCAAAAAAAAAATAATAAATAAAAAAAAAAATAAAAAGTTGAACTGATATAAATTGAGGGAAAATGCTATATATTTTCATGTATTTACCTTGATATTTCAAAATCAAATAGCTGTTACATTAGGGCTTATGTGACAATAGGAATTACAAAGATTGTGGCATGGGATAGCTGTTTCTGAAAACCTCAGATGGTACCTAGGAGACATGAGAAGTGCAAGTGTTTGATGGCCCAACTCAAAATATGAGAAAAAAATAAAAAGAACTAGAAAACCCCTATGAAGATTTACAAGGCTCCTTATCTCCTGCAGCCACATGCAAGATGAAGCTGAGTCTGATTGCAAGGGCTGCAGATTACAGGGTCAATTAAATGTGTAATTCCATCAGGACTCTTCACTCACATTAATGTATGTTGTAGAAGTTGAAACTAAGATACAGAGTTATTTTGAAAAAAACACATAAGACCAAGAACTTTGAATCTCTAAATCACCCTAACTAAACCTTCTTTATTTGAAGAAGCAGCTTCTCCTTAACTGAGAGAACCAGTCTAACCCTCCATAAAATCTTTCACCTTGGGCAGTTGCCACATGGATGCCTGATTCTCATAAAGACCCAACTTAACCACCTCTTGTGGTCTCAGACCTATAAGAGATTTTTATCTCCAAATAGCCCAAATAGAAAAGTAAAAGATCTAGTCTGGGAAAAGATAACCCTAACCCAAAAGAATTGCAGAAACCTGGTAATGTAAATATTAGTAGAGCGAACATGCCTGGGGAAAGAGAAATACCCAGACCTTCTAACAATTGTTATAGGTTGACTCTGAATTGATGCTAATTCTCAGAGACCCAAGACCCCATTATGATTCACTAGTCAGAATGAGTGGTGTTGGAGGTCTGTTAAAAGATGGACATTTGGTCTGATTGTCTCAGGATAAACATACACAACAGGACAATCATGATCCCTCTGGGCTACGTGATGACCAGGAGCAGAGGAGTTGTCCCATCCTGAGGTAAGACAGCCAAGGCATTCTGCTGTTTCTTGGTATGATTATCTTTGTTGATACAAGTTCTAAAGAAAGAAGCATAGGTGTATGGGAATATATTAATTTTTTCCACTAAAAGCTCTATTTCTCCACCTCAGCTGTGATTGGTAAAATTTACCTGATGAGCTTTGCAATTTGAGCTGGTGTCAGGATTCAGCAAACTCCCTAGCTGCCTTGGGAAGAAACAAACATAAGAAAATGAGAGTTGAACCTTGTAAAAGTTAAGTAACCTGCCACAACTGTGCAGTTTCTAGGAAAAATGGGATATGTGGAGGTATCCCTTCTAAAGTGAGAAGCAATTGACACCATACCCTGTGAGGAAAGAAGCATGTTTGTTTGGATTCTTAGGGTAATTGGAGAAAACACATGCCATAGTTAGGCCTACTGTTCTGACCCATTTATCAGCCAGTTTAGCATGGAGTCTGGATGGAGGAAGGACTTCATAGCAGGCAAAGGCTGCAGTATAAGTTGCTGTGCCGTTCACCCTTTATTACCTACCATGCCCAATAGCAATGAAAATGACAGTGACATAGATGCTATATGGAACATCTGGCAAGTTATAATAGCATCAAAGCATAGGGATCTGAACTAAGGTCCTGCCCTCTTTTGCATAGCTCTTAAATTGCTACTGCAACTTTGTAGAGACTGGCCATGGCACTAAGTGGCTAGTTCAAGTTAACTGCCTTTTATGACCTTGGTATTATCTGATCACCGAATGATAAAGTTGAACATGAGCAGCAGCATTCAAGGCTTAAATGAAAATATTTGTTAAAAGAGTAAATCAATGTTACATTCTATCATTTTCAAACATTTAATTTCCCTTTTCCAATACCTTGTTCTGATCAATACACTTCTGTAATTGAAAGAAAATCAGGTAAAAGAAAACCATTAAGCAAATTCAACTTTCTGAGGAGTCTACAGACATTCTCAAATATTAACTCATATGATACCAAGATGAAGAACTAACCTAATGGCTCCACCCAATATCAGATATTGATCCAGAAAAATAACTGTGGATTCCTTCAAGTACTCTTTGTTATATATTTTCTTCTCATTAGTGACAAATAATTGCATATATGCAGTTACTTTATCTGACATATTTATCCATTCATTCTTTATTCATTTGTTGATAGATTAGATAGAGATATAAGTATAATGTCTGAATCATGAACAGTGCAGTATGTTTTAAATGATTCTCTGATATTGGATGTATAGTCTGGTATACACAATGCTTATCATTTTACTGATTCAGTGCCTTCATCTCTAAATAGGTATAACAAATTAATAATTCCAAAGGGATATAAATACTAATGTTATTTACTCATAAGCTTAATATATTATATATAAACTAAACAAGATTTTTTCTTAAAAATTGAACATTCAACTGTAACTATGTTTACTATCTTTATGAAGATTAATTGGATTAATGATGCTTAACAAATTTTAACAATATTTAAAATTATCAAATGAAATGGAATTCATATTAACTTAAAAACCTAAATATTCTATCAAACCATATTAATTTAAAAACCTAAATATTCTATCAACCTATATTAATTTAAAAACCTAAATATTCTATTAACCATGAAGAAAAGATGTTAAATGATGCCAAGTTAATTAGCTTCTGATGCTTAACCAGTCTTATCTAGTGTTTTCAGCTTAAATGCATAACAAGAATTTTTTAAAGTTTAGTTATTCACAGCTTGGCTTAAGAGGAATAAAAACAATAACCCTCATTTAATGAGGCTTAACTAAGTTTAATGGAGCTTGAAAAATTTAATGAAGTTTAAGTTGTAATGAGACATAAGATCCCTCCTTTGATTTCAGATTATAAAGATTTTACTTAATATCTAGGAAGTACCTTAAATCCTTAAAAAAAGTATGAATACAAATAAATATAATAAATATGACACATAAAGATGTCTTCTAAAAGATGCAAATGCTCTTTGGACTGGAGGAGAATAGAAAATCAGGGAACTTAAATTGTAAACATCCCAATAAAAAGCAAGTAATATAATGGCTCTTAGAATTTTAAGGAGTATTTTCTTTTATAACATAAGAACTTCTCTCCAAGGCAGGATCCCTGTCTATACCATTCCTGAAATACTGTCGTTTAGCTTTGACCACAAGTTCTTCTAGATTCCATTTATCTGAAAACGTCTTTATTTCACCTTCCATTTTGAAAGATGTTTTTGATAGATATAGAATTCTAGGTTTATAGTTGCTTTGGTGATGGTGGTGATAAATGGCAGTGCTATTTTTTTTATTTTGCTTTTTAACCACTTTAAAGTTATAACTTCTGGCGTGCCTTATTCCTACTGAGAAGTCCTTTACTTTGTTTCTCTGTACATAATATGATTTTTTCTGTGGATGTTTTCAGGATTCATCATGATTTTCAGCAATATTACTATGACATAGCTATGTGTGATTTTCTTGCCTTATCCTTTTAGAGATTTGCTAAACATCTTAGTTTTGTGGGATTAATGTCTTTCGTGAAATTTGGAAAATGTTTAACTATTATTTATTTGAATATTTCTGTTCTGTTTTGTTGCTTCTGTGCTCAGGGACTCCAGTAATAGACTGCTTGACATTAGACTGATTGTTTGGTTTGATTTGTTTTGTTTTGTTCTCTTGCTTTTCAGCCTTACCTTCATGGCACCATTCTCAGCAAAACTGGTGATGGTAGTGGAGCAGTGGAGACCACTGTTAGGACAAGCAAACTATTCTTTCATTTGAGCGTCTTCAGGATTAAAATCATTCCCCCCTGCCTTCATCTTGACTTAGCTTAGCTGGTATTTTCTCAGCAAGTCAATTTCTTATGGGTTTTGGTAGGCTTTCTCCTCTGTGTTTCTAGACCACATCTAAAAGTTGCCCCAGAACTGTTCTGAGTCTTGCTATTCACCTGTGGAACATTCCTCTCTCTGGGAATGAGTTCTTCAAGACTTTCTTGCATCCACTGCTCTTCAATAATCCCATAGATAAGTAAGATTTTGCATTTTGTATGGGTTTCCCTTTGGGTTATATAGGAATGAAGGCTGTATGTATTTTTTAATACCCCGACCAGAATTTAAATCCCTTTTCAGCTGGTTCTAATGAAGTTGTAATCTATGAGGTTTTCTTTTGCTATTTTCATTCTATTTGGATTTCTGATGCTGCTACAACAAAATTGCTGGAAATTCTTTACACTACTTTTTAAGTCATATTATAATATCTTGGCTCATATTAAATTTGTAGTTAACTACTCTTATTTAGGTCGTGTTAGTCTGTTCTAACAGAGACCCAACAATTATATTTTGTCTTACTGTTATAGTACTTATTAACCAATCAAAAGTTTTTTTAAACGAACTATCCTTTTCAAATAAATGTTCTTAAGAAATTTAGAGATTAATTTTCCTTGTAAAGAATGTAAAAATAATTAATTTAATTAACTCATTAACATGTAATACCAAAAACTGAATCATGATCTTCAACCTACTTTTTCCTTTTTTAGAAAAAAACAATGTCAGCATTCACCAATATTCAGTCTTCTAGTACACTGCTCAATGTCTGTTATATCTAAAAGATTACCACGAGTGATGTTACAGTCAAACTTTCAATGTCTGGAATTTTTCAATATTCTTTAAAGTAATTGCCTTAATACTATGAACTTTTATAAATTTTCTTCTATGGAAGCAAAAAAATAAGAGGAGTAGAGTGTTCTGTCTCTCTCTTTCCCTTTCTCTTTTTACCCACCCACTTTATTTTTTTGTATAATTTTAATCATCTATTCCAAATAAGAATTCTTTCTTGTTCTTTATGTTTTGAATATAGCCTTAAAAGCATTCATTAAATCCTAACATCTTCTTTATTTCTTGTCTCTATATTTTCACTGTATTCCTGCAGGATATTTTCATTTTACAATACTTACTATGGTTATGCGATACATCTTACATCATTTCTAAATGCACATTTAAAATGTGAGCATATCAAAAGCCTTACATAAGCCACAGATTTCAACTTTTTCTTAGTTGAAATCTTTTAAATTTGAAACATCCAAATTTTATTTATTTTTAGTTAAACAAATTTAGGGGCTACAAGTGTTTTTGTTACATGAATGAATTCTATCATGTTGAAGTCAGGACTTTCAGTGTACCTGTTGCCAAAATAGTGTACATTGTACTTGACAGGTAGTACAGATAAGCCCTTATCTCCCACCCTCCCTCCTTCTTAGTTTCCGATATCTATTACATCTCTGTATATATATATATATCCCTCATTTAGCTCCCACTTACAAGTGAGAGCATGTGGTATTTGTGTGTCCATTCCTAAGCTACTTCACTTAGGATAATGGTTTTCTGTTCCATCAAAGTTGCTGTAGAAGACATTATTTCATTCCTATTTATCACTGAGTAGTACTCTATAGTATATATGTATGTATATATCCCACATTTTGTTTATTTACGCATCAGTTAATGGGCACTTAGGTTGGTTCCATATCTTTGCAATTTGTGAATTGTGCTGCCATAAACATTCAGGTCCTTGTCTTTTTGATATAATGACTTATTTTCCTTTGGTTATATAGCTAGTAGTGGAATTGCTGAATCGAATGATAGGTCTACTTTTAGTTCTTTGAGGAATATCCATACTGCTTTCCATAGCAGTTTTTCTAGTTTACATTCCCACCAACAGTGTAGAAGAGTTCCCTTTTCACTGACTCTGCACCAACAACTACTGTTTTTTGACTTTTTAATAATGGCAATTCTCACAAGGCTAAGGTGGTATCTCATTGTGGATTCAAGATGTATTTTCCTGATAATTAGTGATGTTGAGCATTTTTTCATATGTTTCTAGGTCATTAGTCTATCTTCTTTTGAGAAAAACCTATTCATATCTTTTGCCCACTTTCTGATGAGGTTATTTGGGGTTTTTGTTGTTGTTGTTTTTCTTGCTGATTTGTTTGAGTTCTTAGTAGATTCTGGATATTAGCTCTTTGACAGATGTATATAGTCTGTAAATATTTTCTCCCATTCTGTATGTTATCTATTTACAATGTTGATTATTTCCTTTGCTGTGTAGAAATTTTTTAGTTTAATTAAATCCCATTTATTTTTGTTGTTGCTATATATGCTTTGGGGGTCTTATTCTTTGCCTTATTTATAAATTTATAAATTCAGTGCCATATTGTTTTGATTACTATAGCCTTGTAGTGTAATTTGAAGTTAGGTAATGTGATGCCTCCAGGTTTGTTCTTTTTGCTTAGAATTGCTTTGGCTGTTTCAGCTCTTTTTTGGTTCTATATAAAGTTTAGGATTATTCTTTCTAGATCTGTGAAAAACAACATTGGTATTTTAGTGATAATTGCATTGAATCTGTAAATTATTTGGGGCAGTAGAGGTATTTTAACAATGTTGATTCTACCCATCTATGTGCATAGGATATTTTTCCATTTGTTTATGTCATTTGTGATTTCTTTCATCACTGTTTTGCAGTTCTCCTTGTAGAGGTCTTTGATCTCTTTGGTTAGGTATATTCCTAGATATCTTATTGTCTTTGCAGGTATAATAAATGGTATTGAGTTCTTGATTTGACTCTAAGCTTAAATGTTCTTAGTATATAGAAATGCTATTGATTTTTGTATATTATTTTTATAACTTGAGACTTCACTGAATTTATATGTCAATTCTAGGAGTCTTTTGATGGAGTCTTTAGGGTTTTCTAAGATCATATTGTCAGCAAACAGATAGTTTTACCTCCTCTTTCCCATTTTGGATGCCTTTTATCACTTTCTGTTGCCTGGTCCTTTCAAAGCTTGCCTTTAAACTATATTTTCTGGAAACTATACAACCATAATATAGGGCTAATTTTCCCTACCATTGAGGGAATACTCCCCTACTGAGGCAATATTCAATGCATCATGAAATATGTGGTTCTCTGGACTATACAGAAAACAACTTTTCCAGGCCTTGCCTGAGATCTCTGGCTATTTCCTCTATTCATTTTTAATGGTTCTTTTCCTGGAGTTGAGTACTGTCTACTCAGCTGAACACTAGAGACCTTTGGCAAATTTCGACAGTACTCTATACAGCTCTTTCCTCTCCAGAACTCTGCCTTGTGACATATAAATAGCCTTCCTGGGTTCTGAGCTCCATCTCTTCAACTCAAGAAATTCACCTAGATACTACTGGTTTCTCCTTCCCTGTTATTGTTGTTGTGTTTATGTCAATATGCAAATTCTGTTATTCCACTCCATCTTGGCTAGAAGCTACTGACCCCTGAGTTTGCTTTTTATTTTAGTCTTATCTCATATTTTACAACTCATGACCACTTAAAAAATACAAAAAACAAACAAACAAAAAAAAAACCTAGCTATTGAATAATTGACATTTAAAATCTCAGATACAAGCAATTGGTAAGACTTTCCACAAAAGAAACATGTCTGTTGTTTTATGAAAGTAATGGGCTTGGCCGGGCACAGTGGCTCACGCCTGTAATCCTAGCACTCTGGGAGGCCAAGGCAGGCAAATCACTCAAGGTCAGGAGTTTGAAACCAGCCTGAGCAAGAACAAGACCCCGTCTCTACTAAAAATAGAAAGAAATTAATTAGCCAACTAAAAATATATAGAAAAAATTAGCCGGGCATGGTGGCGCATGCCTGTAATCCTAGCACTCTGGGAGGCCGAGGCAGGCAAATCACTCAAGGTCGGGAGTTTGAAACCAGCCTGAGCAAGAACAAGACCCCGTCTCTACTAAAAATAGAAAGAAATTAATTAGCCAACTAAAAATATATAGAAAAAATTAGCCGGGCATGGTGGCGCATGCCTGTAGTCCCAACTACTTGGGAGGCTGAGGCAGAAGGATTGGATCGCTTGAGCCCAAGGAATTTGAGGTTGCTGTGAGCTAGGCTGATGCCACGGCACTCTAGCCAGGGCAACAGAGTGAGACTCTGACTCAAAAAAAAAAAAAGTAATGGGCTTTACATTAATGTTATGCAAACTTTAGCCTTCCATAAAACTGAATCAGAAGTCTATACTTTATACACAGTGAGAAATAATATTGGTTGCTAAAATTATGAATCAATGGGAAGATTATTATGAGTCATGGTAACATAAATGTAATTCATTTGCCTGTCAAAGCCCTCAGTCAGCTCAGTGAAGGTTTTTTTTAAAAACAAATTAGGAACAAAATTCATTTATATTTTTGAAAAGGTAGAACAATGTTTTTACTATATTTTTAATTTCAGAAACAGTACTTAAATAGAAATTATCTGTTTTTAAGGCATATGAACATAGACATCATCATAAAGTTTGTTTACATCAAGACTACAACTTAGTCTATTAATTTATATTCTAACAGCACAACTCTCAGTTTCATTCAATTTGTTGTATAATGAAGTTCTTTTTGCAGAGTAATAAATATCAAAGGTAAACCAAATTAAATTCTCTGTGCTTTTTAACACTCTGATTTGCAAACCGTTATCTTGCGGTGCTACGTACAAATAATATACAAGAAGTAGAAGGGGAAACATTAACAGGGCACACCAGTAAAATTAATTCTTTCAAGATATAGAAACAAAGACCAATAAATCTACACAAAGTTATTGAAAATAGTCAGCTTCCATCACTCTGTTATTCTTCGTCACTTTCTGCCTCTGCATAGTGACTACATCATTTGAGCAAGACTGGTTCCTCAGGCCCAGATGCCTACACCACATTAAAAAGTCATAAACATGACATGGTCCTAGGACTAGTCCAACACTATAAGGTCAGCAGTGTACCTCTGACACACTCTACCTCTCTAAATTGATAGTGTTTCTTCCCTCTTCTTTAGCATAATGTAAATAAAACAAATTCATTTAAGTAAAAAGTTGACTTGTCTAATATGCCTCAGATTTCAGATACCACAGGTGGAAAGAGATTTAATTTACTTCGATTTTTGTGCATTTTGTTTTGTTCTATTTGAAAATTTCTTTCTGGGTGAGCATGATCCACTCATGCCTGTAATCTCAGCACTTTGGAAGGCCCAGGTGGGAGGAACTCCTGAGGCCAAGAGTTTCAGACAAGCCTGGGAAACATAGTGAGACTCTCATCTCTATAAGAAATTTAAAAAATAACCAGGCTTAGTGGCACACATCTGTAGTTCTAGCTACTCGGAAAATTAAGGCAAAACAATCCCTTGGGACCAGGATTTTGAGGTTGCAATGAGGTATGATGACACTGCACTCTAACCCAGTCAACTAAATAAGATCCAGTCTCAAAAAAAAAAAAAAATGTGTTTGCAATTATTTTAAAAATACAAATTTTAAGAAAATTCCTTGCAAATATCGTTGAGATACAAATTTCTCTAAAATATAAGAAAAACATAATAAATTTAAGAATAGCATTGTCTTGGCATGCTGGCATGAAGTAGTTAATTGACTACCATGCTGGATTACAGGTGCATTGGAAGGTTCTCCTGTTTAAGAAAAAGGAAAAAAAAAAAAACCTCCTTGATATGATTCTTCATATTCCACATTTAACACTTCAGTCATTCAGCTCAAAGCTTTGACCTTACTTAAATGCAAATAATCCTGGTAAGAGTAAAAAATTCAAGTTCCATAATGTACTTATGCTGTCATATATAAATAATTTGTTAATCTTTCAATAGAAGGAAGTACAGAATTTGAGAGCACTGAATGAGTGAAAAATTTGAAGAGATGATATTTCTAACAATGGAAAGCATAAGAAATGCAAGAACTGAGGATGTTAACAAACACCACTAATACATACTCCTGCCAGTTCTGTATGTTTTGCACTATATGTTACCTACTAATACCAATATTAAAAAGGATGTTTAAGTATTATACAAGTAACCCCCAGCTCCCCAAAAGTATTTAAAATATTTTGTATGGTCTTATATCTTACTTTTTCTGTTTTATAACCTATAAGTTGCCTGTATTATTTCAGTGGAGTTTGTAAAGCTATAAAAATATTTGTATTTTCAATACAACATAATCTAAAAAAAAAGAATGAAGCTCTAACACCCATGCAAATTTTGCACATGGTAAATGAAGGCACTTTCAAGTTTCTCTTACCCGCAGAAGGAAATTTTGAAAATGTGGTTTTCCAATTACAGTCAGAGGCAAATACAAGACTAGTAGAAATCTTATAATTTTCAGAACTATGTTTATTGTATATGGTATCACTAAAATCCTTCCATTCACTTCTTTCTAGCTTTGTGTCCCCATCTACCCATGTCTTTGTCCCATATTACATGCGTGTTCTCAATGGAGATTTCAATAAATGTTACTAATATATATAATTATAATTGAAGTTGTATGAAATAATTCTTAAGTAATTATTCTCCTAAATTATACCTGCATTTTTAGTAGAGCTTATTAAAGTCAAACATCTAAACACAGAAGACAACATTGCAGTGAGAGGAGAGCACAGTGCTAAGGAAAACACCCTATGTTTTCTTTCCTCTACCAAACCATTCACCTACAATACTATTTAAAGTACCTTCTGAGCATGTCTCATGTTAACCTTCTAACCTCAGATTTGGCCAAGATGCTTCACACTGACATTGGGAGAAGGAAGGGAGTGGGTGTGATGGGATCTGTAGATACCATGGAAATAAAAATATAGACTTGGCTTTAAATTTGCAAGATCTGATGTAAATAACAAATTATAAATCAAATTTTGAGCAATACATGTGAATTGTTATATACTGATAATATACTCTCAAAATTTTTATATAGTATGCCACAAGAAGCAAAGGATAGAAGCTGGGCCAGGTAATAAAGGCACAAAAAGTTATGTTATCACAATTGAGAGATAATAATGCAGAGACCCTTGAATGTAATCGAGATTTTTAGGAAGAGCATAGGCCATCAGGACAAAACAAAGGGAATATCATGAATGTCAGGTGTGAGTAGGTTTGAGCATATCTATGGCGGGAGGTCACAAGAAGAACATATTATGACACAGGCAAAAGTAAGCTGGGCTTTGGGATGAAGAATAAAGACAAAAAGGTCAGGAACATTGTTTAAGATCTATCACAGATAGGGGTCCCAAGTGGGGTCAAGTTGAAAGGGGACTTAGCTCAGGATCCAGGCATCAAGTAAACCATTGTCGCCAAGCTTGATTTCAGTTGCATTAGAAAGTCCTGTTGTATAAAACAGAAAGAAAACTCTTTTACCCATTGTCTGTTGATTTAATATTTTATATCTTAATCATTGAACTTAAAGCTTTGGCCCTCCATAAAGGAGAAATATGTTGTCAATTCTTTTCACCTCAGCAAGGTGTTGCTAAGATTTGTGGTGAATCTCCAGGCTTCATAAATCTGAATTCTATGAGATTAATGGGGACCCTTAAATACAATGTGTTTGTCACACTGGTAGTGTCAACACAACTTTCTTTAAATTATTTTTGTATTGCTTACATGCTTCTATCATTCTGAAAGCAATGCTGAATTGATAATTCTGTGTATTCATTTCTTCCTCATTTATTATGTTTTAAAATCACTGAAGGACAGCATTATAACTTTTTAAAATTCTTTGTCCTCAAAACCTATTATAGAATCTCAAATACCATGGACATTCTGTATGTATTGGTTGACCTGAACTTAACTAAAGATAATTTGGTTCAAGAAAAAATACATTTTTAGCCATGTAAACCATATATAATTAATTCTCCGTATCAGCACACAGCCTGAGAAACTTTAAAACAATTTTAAATAAAGTTTCCTTTATAAATTAGTAGTTATATTTTAAATTTCATTCTCCCTAGTATAGAACTAGTTGATGTTAAGAAAGTAATTATCTTTCAATTTCTATCTCACTTACTTTTTGTCCTTGGATGTCACAACTTCTTTATTCCTATATCTAAACACCGGATAATACTATTGATATTTTTTATAATATAGAATGCTGGCTTTTATCCACTTTTAGAAGGCCATGCTCTTTGAAATACTTTTCTAGTAGAGTAATATTTTTTGGTGCAATATTGAACTAGCTACCATAAATCTCTTTTTCAAATATTGTTGTAGAAACATACATTAAAAGTATGTATATACGGAGTCTCATCTGTTCATACTTCAAACCAATGGACTCCATTTGGCTGAGGTTTGGGGAACAATTTGTTTCACTGAAGTAGAGTGAAGCCAATGTTTTGTGTCCTTGTCCATATAACCAAGGTGATTGAATCAAATGAGCTAACAAATAAATGTCGTTTATAATGTGGTTTATAATAACATTTTATCAAGATACCAAAAGTCTTTCCCAGTGAATTCTTGCCTTCACATAAGAGTTTCTTCAACTCTCATAAATATTTCCTTTTTCGCCACTCTGTTTTAATAAGATGTTTGTCGTGGGAAAAGTTAGATGAAGTCTGACACAACATGGTTGATTTTATTTCATTCAGCCTTAGCTACTTCGTTTAGTTTCTTTTCTCTCAATAATACATTTTTCCCTCTTAATAATATGTATTAGAGGGGATAAACCAATCCCTTCCAGCCTGCATAGGACACATCCTTAAATCCTTAGGTCCTCTCATTTTCTGCTGAGTAAGCATCCTCCTCCATGACCATGACACCTGCCACAGCTGATTGGACCAGGTGGGCATTAAACAAAGCCAGGTCAATTGGGATTTGTCTCCAAGAAATATGAAGTTGTTACCCAGAGAGATGAGGGGATGCAGTCTCTGACACCAGAACAGTGTAGTGTGTCTTTCACTTGGCTTCCATGAATGATCTGGACAAAGAAATCCAGTGTGTAGGAAGAGACATAAAAGAAGTTGAGCCACAGAGAGGCAGGAATGAGAAAAATGTGAACTGAGAAAGAGAATGAGAAAGCAGCAAGCAGGGATAATAGCTTCTTGGTGTCTGATTCTATGGTTCTTGGTTTCTTCTTCTCATGGCCAAATGCCATCTCCCCTTTTACTTGAAATTAGAAAAATTTTCTAGTTGTAAATGTTCTTCTTTACCAAAGTAGAATTCAAGCTCATGTTTGTACTCTCAACAGCTAGGACTATACAGGCCTCATGGTAAGTACTCAACAATGGTTATTGGTTAATATATATATATATATATTATATATGTTATTGATTAATGTGTGTGTATATATATATATGACAATGGTTTGCTTTAGATACTTTGGTTCCAAGGAGTTTAATAGATCCTTTGGATCTCTTATAGCTGATAAAATCCTCACTGAGAGAGTCCCTGATATGGTATAGGCATTGGGTCAATAGTTTTACATGATCTCATTTTATCCTCCAATAAACCTGGGAGTTATGTGCTATTTCCAGCATTTCAAAAATGATGAAACTAAAACTTAAATACCTTTCTTAAGGTCATAGAGTCATTAAGTGGTGAAGCCAGAATACAAATTCAGGTCAGTCTTTCCAACTCCAGAGTCCATGTTATTTTCATATTTAATTCATGTGAAGTTTGTTGCCATGTAATCAGTTTATGACTAGGCTATTCTTCCAGTGTAGTAGTAGATTTAAAAATAAGCTCAAGATTACCATAGATGGCCTAAAATATTTGCAATTATAAATTTGCTAAATTAATAGAGTGAACAAATTTGAAATTAAAAGACATGAATTTGGGAATAACTAATTGCTAAAACCTAAAACAGGACTAAAATCACTCAAATGAAATTTAATTAAATGTTAGAATTTATTTTGATTGTGCCTTCCAAGGAGTAAAATATCTTTTCAATATCTTTAATTTTAACATTAATGCCTTTTTTGAAGATAAAATTGACAATGTCTTTGTTGACAATATATGTGCTTAGTATACTGTAAGCATGCCAGGCAAAAATTAATGTATAAATACCTTTATGATAAATATCCAAAAATAATGATTCTCAGGAATGACTATTTTTATAGCAGTTTTGCAAAAGCCATACTGCAAGTAGTTACTACACTTTTGAGTAAATATATCTCATTAATATTAAAATAGATCTATTTCTCAGTTATCAAAATATTCAAGCAAAATTGTAAGTACTATTTTATTTTTAATGCGATTTCAAAATTTTATCTGTTCCCAAGGGTTGGTGTGAAATCACACTTTCTAAGGAAGGAAATGGCCTGAATTAATGATTCAGATAAAGTACGCTCAATCTTCAAGTTTTATTTTTACAAAATAGATCCACTAAAATAAGTTTAACTAAGTGACTAAAAAAAAATCTGTCTATTAAGCAATATTATTAGCAATTATGCTTTGCTGGTATGTCTTCAAAAGAAAAATGTGGCTTAACTCTTCTAAAAGCTATAATTATGTCATTTTTTACTTTAAAATCTTGACTAACAACTAGCAGATTAAAAAAATTTTGCATGAGTTTAGAAAAATAATCTTTGAAACATCACTGAGAGACTTGAATATAGTTACATATTTTAAGGCTTTGGGAAAATAATTTATTTCAAATGACTTTAAAAGAATCTCCCTTACAGTTATTTATTTGCTGTTTTGGTTTTAGTGAAAAAGAGTACAAGGAGATTAGTTCGCTCTTTGAGACAGGCTCTGCACATCAAAACCATATGGATTATGGAAACAATCTGGAAAGAAAAAAAAATGTAAAAGCATGGTAATTCTTCAGAATAAGATAAATGTCCATGGAACCAGAAATGGAATCAGATTTAAAAGCAGTTAAAGAGGGTCAAAACTTTATGCCTATGGGCTTTGCCTTTGCAGCAGGCAGAGCAGATAGGGAGTGACAGATTAAATATGCCTCACAGAGGCGGACGCTGAATCCAGGTTTAGTGTTTGAATCCAGGCCCATGAAGGGGGAGAGGGCGCAAACAAATGCTGTAACCTTTCCCAAGGAAAAGACGTGTGGAAAGGGATGTGTAGAAAAAATAGGAAAACTTTTCCACTGACAACTAGTACTGAGCTTCTTACTAGGCCATGCTTTGACTTGAGACAGCCCCAATATCCCCTGAAGATTAAAGTGTTAAACTGACAATATCAGATCTGGCTATACAGGAGACTATAAGGGCTGAAACACACAAAACTAAAGACAAGGGACATGTGAGCAAAGAAGAGAGAGAGAGAGGGAAAGAGAGAGAGTGTGTGTGTCGTTATAGATGGTCCTGCAAACCAAAATTCCAAAACATAGGAGGAAATAAACGCTTAGAACAAAAGCTAGCAAAATCAAAATTCAAGAGGTTGTCAGTTCTGATACAGTATGAAATAACAAATCTTAGATGACCTTAAAATGAGTATGTTGCAGATTCTCAAAGACATAAGAGATAAGAAGCTATGAAACACCAGAGCAGGATGATATATAAAAAAGAACTAGTTTCAAATGCTAGGTATTAAAAATATCATCAGTGAAATTAAATACTTAAGAGAGTGTACAGGTTGAAAAGACAAAGAAAGGATTCAAATGTTGGCTTACCGTTGTAAAGAATGCACATCTGCAAACTACAGAATGAAAGCAGGAAAAAGTAGTTCAGAGCCAGAGGTCAAATGACAGATTTAGTTGGAGGATCTAATTTATCTCTAATATCTCTAATAGGGATGCAGGAGAAAGACAATGAAGGAAGTATTGGACACCCAATATCCAGAGAGGTAAGGCTGAAAATATTCTAGTATGGATGGAATTAATCTCTTGATGGAACGCACACATGGAACAGCAAACAGGATAAACAAGAATTAATCAGTATATAAATGCATCGTAGTGATATAATATTGGTGGAGTAATCAACAATAATAACAATACACAATTGGAGCAAGAATAAGCAATGAAAAAGAATTTCACATTTAGAAGGATCAAGGGAGACTTCCTTCTTGTTACTGTTTCCTAATTAATTAAAATGGAAATAAAACACAACGGAAACCAAGCAGGTGGGAGAGGGAAGGAGGGGATAGGTAAATTCACACCTAAAGTGTATAGTGCACACTATCTGGGTGATGGGCACACTTATAAATTTAACTCAAACTATACAAATGCAATTCATGTAACCAAATGTAATATTCTCAAATAAAAAAATAAAACTTTGTCTAAAAAAATCTGAAATTACAAAATAAATGTTCAAAATGTTCCTTTTAAAATGAAGTATTATAATAAAATATTCAGAACTCCAAGTAGCAAACATCAGATATGAGAGTTTCATTTCCTACCTTCTTTTTTTGTTTTCTTTTTATTTGTTTTTCTCTTAGAGCTCAGTCTCAAAGAATTGAGTTAATCACACTTTTAAATTAAAAAATACATTGCCATAATCTATCTCTTTCAGTCATCCTTTTATTTTATTTTTGCCTTTCTTTCATGATCACTATTCTTATTCTCCTCCTCCAAAAACTACTATGCTTGATCTATGCCCTTAAATATAACTTTATAAAGTATGATGTGTTTTGTGGGTATATGTATTTTCAACTTACCCATAGAGTATCAATCTTACACTGTTTTTGCTTTTCTTACCCAAACCTCTGAGTAGAGATCTTTTGGTGTAGCTGAAAACGTTTGTTTATTCTTAGTATTTCATGGCAAACCATAATGAACATCTACTACATTTAAACATCCATCATATCTCTTAGGGACAGATACTGAGATTGCCACCAACCGACTGCCACCACAGACAATACCACAATCAATATCCTTTTCTTCATCTGACTATAGATGTCTCTGAGAACTTCTGTATGATGTATATATAGTCATAGAATCATAGCTATATATTTAATTTAGAATAAATATTTTTCACTGCAAATGAGTGAAAGCACTCCATACACATTCACTAACACTTCATATTTTTATCCTTTTTAATTATAGTCTCTATGACGAGAGTAATGTCTCACTGTCTTAATTTGCATTTCTATGATTATGAGTATGAAGTATCTTTGTGTACTGTTTAGCTATGCGAAAGTCTGATCTATGATTGTTGTGTCTTTCATTATTTCTTTTTTCCCCCATTTGAGTTTCTGTCTTTTCCTTGATTAACAGAAGTTATTTTTTCTTCCATATAACAGTCACTCATTAGTTTTAAATTTAGCCAATAGGTTCCCCATTTATCAATGGTATCTTTCAGTGAATAGAAAATTTTACAATTGAAAACATCATAACCATAGGCTTATTATGTGTGCTTTGGTGTTGTATAAGAAGTCTTTTCCTACCCATAGTCCACAAAGCTTTCCTAATTTTCTTCTCTTTTCTTATGTGTAAATGTCATATACTTTGTCTATAACATATTCGGAATCTGCTTTTGTATTGGGTATAAGAAAGGCCTAGGATACCCTTATTTTTCTCCTTTAGAGAGTAATTTTTCCTAGTCTCTTCTAACCATTGATTGGTTATGTCATCTTTATAATATATCACATCCTTATAAATGCATGCATTTATTTCTAAAGCTTCTATCCTACTTCTTTTGTCTACTTGACTCTTCATGGATAAAGATAACATTGGTTTATAACTATAGTTTTACACAATGTCTTCTCATCTAGTCAGTGTTGTCATTTGTTGCCTTAAAGTGAACCCAGCAATCTATAAATTTTCAGTCTTCAATATAAATTTTTGAATGAACATTTTGGCTGTTATGCCACATATCCAACATAATGTTTTAAGTCTATGTTAAATTTGTAAGATAATACGGAAAAAATCTGCAAGCCAGAAAGAAGGCCCTCACAGGGGAACCAAATTGACAGGCACATTGATCTTGGACTTCTCAGCCTACAGAACTTTAAGAAATAAATACCAGTCGTTTAAGCCACCTAGTCAATGGTATTTTGTTAGAGCAGCCCAATCTGAGTAAAACAAATATTTTTCCAAGTGACTTTACATTTTTTATTTATAATAACTTTTATTTTTCATTTTTCTTTCCTGTCCTGCACTTTACAGATCAAATCTCCTTTGATGATTTTAAATTCATATATTCTTTTCAAATCTTATCTGGTTGCTACCTCTTCTTCCTTCAATTTTATTTTTTTAAAAATTTTGCCAATATCTATCTTCCTGCAAGACAGCATAGACACTTAATACATTCTATTTTCCTATGATCCCCAATCCTTTCCACAGCCTCTTCCTTCAGCAAGGTCTTTTTATCCCCCAACCATTATTTGAAAATTGCATTTCAGTTTAAAGGTTTATTTATAAAAAAACGAACTTTAAAGTTTTAAGGAAATAATAGTAGAATGTATTTATGATTTCACATGGGGAAAATATTTTTCAATCCAGATTCCCTCCAAAAATGTGAGTAATGCTGAGTTTTTGCACTGACTAGATAGCCATGAACAAGTACCAATTGACCGTTCTGAAATCTGGATGACTAATTCTGAAAGAATCAAATGACGTTTTACCCAGAAAGAAATCATATCTTATTTCTGAAAATTTCTAAACCACCCTGGATGTAGAGATTTGGAGACTAATAAGAAAATTCCAAACTCCATCCGAAAAAATACTCTGTAGAGCTCAGATTCCTGGCCTCGGTTACACCTAAGCAGTGTGGGCAAATAACTGGATATTTCCCCCATTTCATCTTCCTTTTTATCCTGAGGCATACATAGGTTTTTGCGGTATGAAACTTTCAATGGATTAAAGATCACTATGGAGTGTGATCTGTATATGAAGCTCTAGAATATGGCACAGAAAAAAACAACCTAAATTAGAGTTTGATGTTGATTTGGGAGAAAACCTAGATCAGCGTCCCTAACGAGAAGCATTAAGTGAGGTTTCAGCCCCACCTAGCGTCCACTAGTGGGAAAACGTCTCGGAAGTGAAAACTCTCCCATCATGGCCGAGACTCAAGAGAATAAATAGGCAGCTAACATAATAAGGCTGGACCCGGACAAAGCAGGTACACTCAAAGGGATGTTGCTGTGTGTTTTTGTCAACAGCTATGCAAGAGAAGCCTTTTTTATATCTAAGAAACTAGTCAAGTATTTACAGGGTTGGTCAATAGAAGTACTCATTCATATATATCAGCTTTAAAAATAGGAAGGTTTGAAATGATAGCGACTCTAATTTGGAGGAAATAAAAATGTGATAATGATATAATGCTGATAATACCTGGGAATAAGAAAGGATCATACACATCTAGGGACAATTTGCATATGCATCAGTGAGATAATTTTTTGCTTTTTTTTTTAGCTCAAATGTAAGATTTTACTACATCTATTTGAAATTGAGATAGTAGACAAAAAACAAGTAAGGGCATAGATGCTATGAAAATACAATCAATATATTTCATAACATAACATAACTATGGCTGTATATTGAAAGAGAGACAACATTAAATTCACCAAATAGAGAATAAAGTTTATTGTATTTTTATAGAACATTTACAAAAGTTAAACATGCACTTAAAATGAGTATTTTAAATCCAAAAAGTAAAGTGTTTGTTTATTATCACATTCTAAAAATATAGTAGAATTAAGCAAAAGAGTAAAAATGCATTGTAATTATTTGGAAATTAAGAAGCACACTCTTAGATAAATCTTGAATCAAAACCAACATCAAAAACAAAAATATAAAATAAAATGACACACTGAAAAACAATGGAAAGGAGAATAATTTATAACAAAACCTATGAGATACAGAAAAAGCAGGATTAAGAAAAACTTGTGCTGTTAAATAATTTTATTATTAAAGAAGAAAGGTAAAAAATAAAGGAATTGGTATTCATCTTATTTTCCTAGAGAATAATGCCAAACCGAAGAAATGAGGAAAAAGAATTAACTAAAAATGAAAACAGACTCATTTGCTTAAAAACATTTGATTAAGAAACAGTAGTAGAAAACAAAATCCTCTCTGTGTTTATTTTGGAGGGTCCAAACACCACATTATTTCAAAGTCATCCCAGCAAACTTCCCAAATCTGGCTGCCTCATAAACCCAAATCAGTAGGAATTATCATTGTTACCTTTTTCAAAGTGTATTGACACTCCATCTGATTTTGAATTGCATGCATGGTTCTTACCACCCAAGTTGGGCCAATTTGGTGTCTCACCTGCATGGAGAGAGGTTCGGAGGAGCTCCAAACTTTTTCTGTTCAGGACCAAAAAGTAAATATCTTAGGCTTTGAGAGCCACGTGGTATCTGGTGTGTGTCCTAACTACTCAACTCTGCCATTTATTCTCAAAAGCAGCTGTAGACAATATGTTAACAAATAAGTGTGACTGTCTTTCAGTACAAATTTGTTTACAAGGTAAAAAAAAAAAAAAAAAAAAAAAAAAAAGGAGAGAGTGGGAGGATGAATGTGGCTCATGAGCCAAGCTTGCTGACTCTGAGTTAGAGTTCAATACTGATTTTAATAAACCATTAACCTATCTGTGAATATGCAATCAAGTTCAGCTCAAAATGAAGAAGCTATTCATTTGAGAATAAAAATTATATAAAATAACAATTACAATTACTATGATAGCTAAAATTGTGTGGGGCTTTTCTATAGATGAGGCACTTCTTTATACAATGCTGTATATGTAATATCCCATGTAATATCCACATCAACCCTACCAGTATTAATGTCCTTTTCCAGATGAAGAAACTAGGGGTTAGACACTTAAGATATTTATCCAAAGTTCTAGTCAAAAGGTGGCAATATAGAATGTAATGTCTGCTGAGTCCAAGTTCTAAACAGCTCTATAAAAGTATTTGGAAGTCAAGGGTGTCATATATGATGGCACTTTTCATGGATCCGGGGGGGCTATTTTTCTTGGCCATTTTTCCATGGATGTTCCTCCACTCTGCTTCCCAGGAAGGAACAATTCTCCCACCCTCCTTCTGACCTTGCCTTAGCATTAAGTTCTCTGCAGGGTAAAAGAACTGATAATCGGATTGAGTGTCTGCCATTCCCCAAAGCACTTTACAGAATGTAGAGCCTAAGTATTATAATCCAGACAGCATGGACCCAACCCTCTCTTGTGATTTGGAGAGAACAGCAAATACTTGCTCTTATAAATTCCATGGAGTAAGTTAAAGAAGCAGGGTCTCTTTTAGGTCCAGCATATCTATTTGCAATGTGCTGGACAGGTTAGAGATGTGACGATGTCAAGTTCTAGGCTGAAAATAAAGGTTAGCAAGACCCCGTCATAATCTTCAATACAGCTTTATTCAAAATAATTCTGAGATTATTTTAATACTTATTGGTTCTTTGTCAGACTTCAATTGGTTAAGTTCCTGAAGACAGAGTGATTAAACTCAATCAAACCTTCTGATTATAGAAACCACAGGTACTGTAATAAGTGCCTGAGGCTACTTGAAAGCAAGTCCAGATTGTCTCTGGAATGTTGTCAGCTGCCTAGAGTATACTCAAAAACTGAGTAACTATAAAACATGCTGAATTTCCCTCTAGTTGACAACTCTTTAAGAAGGCTTCTTAAATGGTTGCTTATAATGAAGTGAATGGAAGATTAACAAATTACAGTCTGACCATGAAACAGGCTGTAACTGAACCTAATGAGACAATGGGATATTGCAAAGGATGCTGGAAGGAGTTATAAGTGGGTCCATGGTAGCCAGCGCTTAAATGGATGGTTTGACATAAGGAAGGCCATCTACAAAGTGATGACTGATGCAAGGCCAAGTACATAACAGGAAGCATGATTACCAATTCTCCCGTTTTCATCCAGTGCAAATGTTCACCCGCACACAAGAATTTAACTCAAGCACAAAGACACTGAAAGAACAGTGGCAGTAGGTGGCTGAGACGAGGAAAAAAACTCTCACTTGTCTCAGATGTTTTAAGCAGATGTCTGCTCCTCCTTTTAGAGTCTAGATTCTAGAGGTCTTGCTTAAATATGACTGGAGACACTCATAAGGCCTGTGCCTTCCAACAATCAGGTGGGAATGACAGACTCTCTTGGCATCATCTAGTGAGATCACAGCCCGTCAGTTCGCACACTGCAGCTTCTGGGAAAACGAAACTTTGAGTTGTGAGAATTCTCCCTGCGTAAGTGTAACAGAAGTGAGATAGAGGTCTGGCAGATAGGAGGTTCTTTCTTAAATTACTTTGAGTATTAAATTTGCTAATCACACATCAGTTAATAAGTCAAGTCAGAGGCTACTTTGGAATGATTCTCAGTTTATTTATATAACATCAATAATAATACAAGAAGAATATAGAAAGTTTTTCTAGTCTGTTGTATTTAGATATAAGATTATACAAAGACATAAATCCTTTCCACTATTATTTAAATATATATCCAATTGCCCTTGGAAAGATTTTGGCCAGTAGATAAAGAGATTAGCTATACAAAAAAAAAATGAGAAAAAAAGCTGGGTAATGTGACTCATGCTTATAATCCCATCAATTTGGGAGGTCAAGACAGTAGGATTGTTTGAGGCCAGAAGTTCGAGACCAGCCCGGGAAACATAGTGAGACCCCATATCTAGTTTAAAAATTTAAAAATTAGCTGATTGTCCTGGCACATGCCGATAGTCCCAGCTACTTGGGAAACTGAGATTGGAGTTTCAGGTTACAGCAAGCTGTGATTGTGCCAATGCACTCCAGCCTGGGCAACAGAGTGAGACCCTGTCTAAATAATAATAATAATAATTTTTTAAAAATGAGGAAAGATAAACATTTATCAATTGGATACAAAAAATTAAATATTTAGATTACAAGTAGGTATTGATGGAAAATAATTTGAAGTGCATATCCTAGTTTAGAAGATGCATAAAAGGGAATAACTAACATAGAGAAAAATGTAAATATTGATTCTAATTTACTAGAGAAGCTCGGTTTGAATGATATGATTCCAGAATAACTTTTATGTAATAAGGTTTATACATTAAAGTGATATATACTTTTATATATTGTTAACTCTCTGGGGCTACTGTCTTATTTATTCTGATAATTTAGACAATGGAATAAGAAAAATAATAATTTATGAATTAGTACTTTATAAATTAAATCTATATCTAAATCAATAAGTCTGCATGTATTTATATGTATATTTTCCTCCTCCTCCTACTCCCACTATCAATCTATTCCCCCTCCAGGGTTAATATAGTTTTGAAAAACTAAGATATATTGAAAATACTTAAAGTATCTCTGGGGGAAAAAAACTGGATTTCTTTAACCTTAGAATGTTCAAAAAAATCCTTTAATTGTCTTTTGCCTCAGCAACAGAAAAATAATTGACCCTTTGAGATGAGGTACTACTAGTTCTTTGCTCCTTTGCCATCCTTAAAACAAACAAAAATAAATTATAGATATAACACAGAGGTGTTATATAGATATAACACCGATTGCTATTGCTGCTGTAGCAAATTACTACAAACGTAGTTGCTTAAAATGACACAGATTTATTATCTTACACTTTTGGAGGCCAAAGGGTCCACAGAACGGCATCCTTTTGGAGACTTCAGAGAAGAATCTATTTCCTTGCTTTTTCCAACTACAAGGGCCCCCCTGTATTCTTTGATCCGTGGCTCCTTACTACATCTTCAAAGATAACAGCATAGCATTCTCAGAACTCTCTGACTGACAACATTGCCTTCTTCTTACAAGGCTCCCTGTGACTATATTGGGCCAACCCAGATAATCCAGAATAATTTCCCACGTCAAGATCTTTAATTCAATCACATCTGCAAAGTCCATTTTTCCAGACAAAGTAACATAATGACAGGTTTTGAGGACTGGGAGGTAGACATCCGGTGGGCTATCATCATTCTTTCTACCACAGTAGCATTTGGAACCTTGAGTGTAAATGTAATGTGGTCTAGCAACGAGAAATAAAGTGAGATGGATGAAAAAGGAGAAAACCCCTCCTGGAAAAAATTTAAATTTTGTCCTTATCATTAAACTACACTGAAAGAAGTTACTATAATTTCTATGAGATGATAAGTGGGAAATAAGTTCGGTTAAGACAGAAAAGCCGGCCTTCCTCTAGACAGTAACTTTTTAATCTGTACCATGAGATATTTAAACAATTTATAGATGTAAATTGCCTTCCCCTTCCCATTAACTGCCTTATCTGTCCTTCTATGGATATGCAAATGAAGTCAAGAAAAAAAATAGTAAAAATCTTCACATTTAATACATTCTGTACAAGGTATCTCTTTATCCAGTTTCATGATTATATTCTAGTCTAAGCCCCTTGATCTCATACATAAATTATTATGTGTATAGTTACTAGTGTTTTTCAAGGCTGCCCCTATAATCTATCCTTCAGACAATCTTTTCCATGTGTTCCCGCACTGAGAAGTATTTTCTTGCTCCAGGAAGATGGTGGCCTATTGCTGGCTGACGGAGATCCTTGACAGTGAACTCAAGCTTTCTAGGTTCACACGGGGCTCCATCAGTTATCATTTTTGAGATTTTGACAAATTACTAACCCCATTGTGCTTCAACAGTTTTCCTCAATAAAGTGGGAATTGTTTTAACTCTTACCTAATAAGCTGTTTTAAAGTTTAAATAAATCAACCCATGTAAAGTGCCTAAAGCCGTGCCTGGCACAAAAGAAGTCCTCAGTAGATGTTGACCATTGTTATTTCGCAGTCCACACTTATCTCTATGGGGATTATGTCCCACCAGAAATCTTCGTATTTACCCTAACAAATAAGAGAGTGGAAGGGAGAGCTGGAGAAGAAGAAAGATTTATTTTATAGGATTAGCTTTGGCTAGAGCAGAGCTTCTCTTGGGAGAGAATAAAGGAATGAGAGAGAAAAAATGGAGATCATGGAAAGGTGTAAGGAATGTTGAAAGTGAGAAAAATTGGAGAAATGTCTTTTAAGAAAATGCTTTATTTAGAATTTTTAAGAGAATGCATTAAAGATTAATGTTTCTTTCGTTTATTTTAAAGTAGCCTGATAACTATTTTTTCACTTATTCATTCATTCATCAAATTGTTAATGAGCTAAAACCGTACGTTGTATTCTGTGGTAGGTGCTTGAGATAGTCATGAGGAATAAACCAACTGTATTTAGTTTTTTTTTTTTTTTTTTTTTTTTTTTTTTTTTTTTGAGACAGAGTCTCGCTTTGTTGCCCAGGCTAGAGTGAGTGCCGTGGCGTCAGCCTAGCTCACAGCAACCTCAAACTCCTGGGCTCCAGTGATCCTTCTGCCTCAGCCTCCCGGGTAGCTGGGACTACAGGCATGCGCCACCATGCCCGGCTAATTTTTTATATATATATATCAGTTGGCCAATTAATTTCTTTCTATTTATAGTAGAGACGGGGTCTCGCTCTTGCTCAGGCTGGTTTTGAACTCCTGACCTTGAGCAATCCGCCCGCCTCGGCCTCCCAAGAGCTAGGATTACAGGCGTGAGCCACAGCGCCCGGCCTGTATTTAGTTTTAATTCAGGGAGAGTGACAAATGTTGATTGAACAATCAGCCCTATCTCTGTTAAACTGTTCATATGGCAACCACTGTAGTTGAAAAACTAGGGGAGTTTGATCTACTCAGAATAGTCAACAAAGCTTTCCATGGGCTCTGAAGAATGATTTAGGGAGACAGCATGGATTGTTCCGGGAACCGACGGAAGAGGTATGGCTAGGATGCATTCAATGAGGTGGGTGATAGAGTAAAAGGAGATTTTAGAGGGGTAGAAAGAGGTCAGATCATGATAGCCAGGAACATTGCATTAGGAATTTTGGTCTTTATATTTATGAGAAATGGGTTGATATATTTAGTTTTATATGTATTGTGAAAAGATTTTTCCTCAAACAGAGGAAATAGAGGAGGACATGTGGATGGACCAGTAGGAGGCCGTTGCATTAGTAGAGGTGAAAGCTGATAGTAGCAGGGAGTAGCATAGTTGATGTTGCAAATGTGGACGATTATATGCACTTGAAAGCTACTTAAGTGTGAAATCAATAGGTTCCATTAGTAATGACGGAATAGACGTGAGGATCAAGGAGAGGAAAGGGCAATGATGACTCCTAGGTTTCTGGCTTGAGTAACCAGTTGGTTAGATAGCAGCTGTATCTCTGGGAAGATTCCTGGGAAGACTGGAGGGACTAAAATTTGGCTTTGGATTTATTTTTGACTTGATGACAAATTTGTTTGCAAAATGAAAGCAGATTTTATCTGGGATTAAAATCATCACCCTAGAGATAAGATAACTATGAATATATGATATTGAGATTTACTGTTGAAAAGCATGCAAACTGACCAGACTTGACTTGTGATTTGGAGAAAAATGTTGTTTATCAAGATAAAAGACATAAAACATTCTGTACATGGTTTTTCTTTCCCCTTTTTGTTTGTTTTTACTACATAGAAATGGCCAGGAAAACTTCTCTGTAAAGTTGCAAACTAAACAATATTTTCAATCTGCTTAGAAACCTAATTTCTAAAGTAGTAGGAAAGTTTTTTGGCTGGAAAGAGAAGGTCAATATGAAACATGACTGCATGGATTTAAAATCATCTTGCTGCCCTGCTCTCTGAGGCTGGATCTCTGAGGACTGCCGGTCGCTGGTATGGAATTTGAATATAGTAAGGGCTGCTTTCCACCAGAGACTGAAGAGATTTGTAGTTAAATCTGTGCAAAGAAAAGAATAAGAAAAATTGGAATTAAGAGAACAACAAGCTCCTGTTATAGAAAAGAGATGGAAAGTATTGAAAAAGTACAAAAATGCTGCCATGTATATGAAGGTCTGCAGGGTCAGGCACTATTACTGTTTCATCCAAGGACTCCCTCAATATACCAATGGTGGTGCAGTGCACTAGCTTGGATTCATATGCAAAATTTATAACAACTTTAAACAAGAAGAGTAGAAACAGTCTGCCTACAAGTGTAGAGAAAAGAAACTTCTACTCTGAGTCACAAGTCAAGGAGCTGATATTTTGAAAGATTGAAATAAGCTAAACTAAGACATGGAAGAATATTTCTTTTCTATGCACAGAATTTTTGCATCAGCTTCATTGTAAATTATTATGAATCAATATGTGTCTATATATGTTGGGGTTTTCTATTGTTTGCTTTGTCTACCCATATGCCAATATCACACTGCCTTAATTATTGTAGCTTTCTAATAATTCTTTATGTCTGATAACAAAAATTCTTTCACTATATGTTTTCTTTTCAAGATTATTAATTATGTCCACTATTCTTGGCTATTTACCTTGCCACATAAATTTCAAAATCAACTTGTCAATTAAAAAAATAATGATGTGTAGAGATTTCAATTGTAATTGTACTACTTGTATAGAAAATTGGAGAAAATTGAAATATTGAAGTGCAGAATCTTTACACCTACATTAAAACAAAGATGATCTCAAATCAACAACCTGACTTTATAACTTAAGGAACTAGAAAAATAAGAACTAAATATAAAGCTAGCAGAAAGAAGGAAATAATAAAAATTAGAGCAGAGATAAAAATGAAATATCAAACAGAAAAATAGAGAAAATCAATGAAGGAAAAGTTAGTTGTTAGAAAAGATCAAGAAAATTGGTAAACGTTTAGCTAGATGGACTAAAAAAAAAGGAAGGAAAGACTAAAATTACTAAAATCAGACATAAAATGGGAGACATTAATACCAATTCTACAGAAATAAAAATGGATAATAAGAAAGTGCTATGAACAATTGTACATGAAGAAATTGGGTAACCTAGATGAAATAAATTTCTAGAAAGAAAAAACCTACCAAGACTAAATCGCAAAGAAATAGAAAATATGAATAGATCTACAGCAAGTAAGGAGATTGAATCAGTAATCAAAAATCCTCAAAGAGATGCCCTGCATCTGATGGCTTTACTAGAGAATTTTACCAAATGTTTAAACAGGAACTAACGTCAAGCCTTCTCAAACTTTTCTAAAACATTCAAGAGGAGGCAATACTTGCTAAATCATTCTTCGAAGCCAGCATTACCCTGATACCAAAGCCAGACCAAAGCCAGTAAATTGCAAGAAAATAAATCTACAGATGAATATCTCTTATGAAAATTGATGTAAAATCCTAAACAAAATATTAGCAAACTATTCAGTAGCATGTTAAAAGGATTATATACCCTGACCATTCAATGGGGAAAAAATTGATTTTAAAAATCATGTTGGAAATGTTACTGTAATAATATTACATTTATATATTGATTTTGAGACTGTAGGCATATTTTTACAATATTGAGTTTTTACATGAAAAGACTAATAAAAGTTACTATTAGTTTTATTAATTATGAAATGTCTAATTTCCTTAAGTACTAAGCTTGACAGTTAATATCTCTAACAGTTCACTTTGACACTTCTTGTTTTATTTTTATTGTGAAGGTACATCCTCAGTCTTTCAAATGCACATTTTGGCTTGTTATTATCTTTCAAATATTTTTTAAAGCAATTTATGTGAAGCCATGGATAAGGAAAATATACATATTGTTTTAAAATAAGAGTTCCATTGTGGAACCAATACAGTGCAGACAGCTCAAAATATCAAGAAGTATTTGGGAAGGATGTGGCTAATGAACACACAGTAAGTCGATGATTTGAGAAGTTCCTTTCTGGTGATTTAAATTTTGAAAATGAGCAACATGGGAGACCAGAGACCAAGGTGGATAAAGATGAGCTAAAAGCTGCAATGGAAGTGAATCCATCTCAACCTATGGGTGAATTAGCAGCAAGGTCTGACTTTACTATTCCAAAAATATTGGGCCATTTGAAACAAACAGGCAAGGTAAAGAAGCTGGATAGATGGGTTCCGCATGAATGAAATGAGCGTCAGAAGAGAAATCATCTCGAATCTTGCCTTTCTTTGCTGTCACAACATAAAAGCAAACCATTTCTATACCATATTGTTACATGTGATGAAAAATGGATTCTTTCTCTAATTGCAAGAGTTCATCATAAGGGTTGGATAAAGATGAAGTGCCAAAACATGTCCAAAACTGAATATTCATCAATACTCATCAAATCATCAAAAAGCTAATGGTGTTTATTTGGTGGTCCAACACTGGTATTATCCACTATAGTTGCATGAAACCTGGTCAATCAATTACTGTGGATGTCTACTGCAATCAATTGGGTGAAATGATGAGGATGCTTGTGATTAAGCAGCTGAGATTGATAAACAGAGACAGACCAGTCCTCTTGCAAGACAACACTCGACCACATGTGGCACAAACAATGTTGCTCAAACTACAGAGGCTGAACTTGGAAACTCTCTGTCATTCACTGTATTCACCAGAACTTCCACCAACTGGGTGCCATTTCTCCCAGGCTTTGGACCACTTCTTGCAAGAAAAAAGATTCAATTTTCAACAAGCTGTGAAAAACATTTCTAAAGATTTCATCACCACTCACTCTCCAGGCGTCTTCACAGCTGGCATAAAGAAGCTACTGTTGAGATGGCAAAACTGTGTCGATAGTTTAGACACATACTTTGATTAATTGTACTGCTTCTTGTTTGAGATATAATGAACTACATTTTTTAATCAAAATCAGACATTTCATCTATGGCCATACCACCCTGACCATGTCCAATCTCATCTGATCTCGTGAAGCTAAGCAGGGTCAGTACTTGGTCAGTACCTGGTTAGTACTTGTATGGAAAAATTAGACATTTAATATTTAATGATCTAATAATATATTATTTATATCATATTATTTTTATGAAACCATCCAGCCATATTTTTGTTGTAGTCTTTAAATGTTATATTTTTGTTGCTTTTACTATGAGTCGTTTCTTTCATTATGTTTTTTCTAGTTGATTGTTTCTTAAGTATAGAAAAGCTTCTAATTTTTATAAATTGATACTTGACCAGTCACTCCACTATATCATCTTATTTTTTTATAATAGTTCTTTATTTTATTAAGTATTCCTGATATAAAATAACATTAAAGAAGATAATTTTCCCTTTTTGAAAGTTTTTTCCTCCCTTGTTAATTATAATTGGTTAGTAAATCTCAAAACATTATTATAGTGGTGAGATGCCAAATCTTTGATTTATATTAAGTTGAAAATATATTCCTAGTGTATGACTGCTAAGATATTCACTTAGTAAATAATATGAATAACCATCTTTTAATATTTTAAAATCTTAAAGAATTAAACAAATGAAAAGAATCACATTTTTCTCCTAAAATTTTAATTAGTAGAGGTTATGTTCATATTTTTCCTAATGTTACCACATCTGAATTCCTGGCATGAACATTATGTGCATCACATATTATTCTTTTGAAGTGCTTCATTATAGAATTAATTGGGAATACATCCTCCTTTATCTATTCTTCTTTCAATATACATAGCATAAGAATTACTTGTTCTCTGAAGATATGTTTGAAGTCTCCAACAAAATCTTCTGGGCTGGCTTCATTATTAGTGGTAAATCTTTAGATTTTTAATTTCTTCTATAATTATTGGCCTATTCAAATTTTCTATCTTTTCTTGGTTTAATTCATCTGTACTTTCAAATTTATTGTTCTAGTCTTGATACTACTTACTTCAGACTTTCTAATACTCTTTGCAACTGAAAATACAACTCATTCTTATTCCAGTTTTGTTGTACTTTCTCTTTCTACTTTTTTAGGCTTGCAGATAGTTCATTTATTTTATTTGGCTTTTCATTTAGTCTAATTCATTAAGTTTATAGTGTTTTTAAATTTTTGTTTTAAATTTTATCATTAGTTTATACTTTTATTAGTATTAAACCCTTCATACTACATGATTGGGGTTGTTATGACCTTCTATTACTTTCTTAAATTGAATTTCTTTCTAATCAACAAATAACATTAAAGTTATAATTTCCTTCTAGCTCTCATGTATTTACTGAATGGCAAAATTTTTGGAAAGTATAAATATATTGGTAAATCTAAGTATGTTCTGTAAATACGTTAGTAAATCTAAGTAAATATTGATTATTTAAAACAATAATAACAACATTTACAAATAAAATACAAAATGAAGGCAGTTCAAAAGTTGGGAATACACTAAATAGAGTTAAAGTGCTATGAGAAATCTACTCAGAATAAAGTTCTAATTTAAAATAGACTTCATAGATCAAAAATTCATTTTGTAAACTCTAGGAAATTCATCCCCCCCTCATAATAATACATTCTATAGTTAATAAGTTAATATAGGGGGACATAGAAATATTAAAAATATATTTGATGAATTTATAATAAATTTTTAAAAGACAAAAAAAAAAAAAAGAAACAGGAACAAAAGGGAAAGATAGATAAAAGAGTAAGCTGATAGATCTAGACCCAAATATTCCAGTGATAACCTTAAAAGGTGAAGATTTTCAGTCTGGATGAAAACAAACCTGACTCTTTGCTGATTACAATAACTATAGCTTAAATACAAGAAAGGATGGAAAGAAAAAGATACAAAATGACATGCCATGCAACTTAACCAAAAAAAGAAAAAGTAGAACTACACTGAAATCATACAAAAAGACTAAGGCAAGAAGCATCACTGGAAATAAAAATGGCATTTCATAATGATAAAAGGTTAAACATAATGAGAAGATATCATAATACTGTATCTTTGCATGTTCAAAATATAGCTTCGAAATATACAGAGCCAATATTGACAAAATTAAATGAAAAATGCACAAATCCACAATCATATTAAGATGTTTTGTCATAACCCTTTCTGCTGAACTCATTAAAAAAGAGACAAAAACCAAGAAAGCATAAAATATTTAAACAACACCATTAACAAAAATGACCTCACTGACATAAAGAACATTCTACACAACACTAATAGAATACACCTTTTTCCCCAAGGCTCATGAAACATTTAACAAAATAGACCATGTCTTGGGTCACAAAGCCCAAGCTTTGAAAATCATACAGAATATTTCTCTGACTGCAATGGAATTAAATTAGTTATAAATACCAATACCAATAAATACCAATAACAACAACAACAAATAGAAAATCTCCAACTGTTTAGCAATTATAGAATGTACTTCTAAGTAGGCCATGGAACAAACAAATTGTCAGGGAAATAAGAATATTTTCAGCTAAATGAAAATGAAAATAAAAAATCTATATAATGCAGCTAAAGCAGTGCTCAGTGAAATTTATAGGGTTAAATGTATATTGTGGAAAAGAAGAAAGTCTGAACATCAATAATTGAAAAATCAATCTCAAAAAACTAGGAAAATATCAGCAAATCAAGCACAAGAGAGAATAAAATAAAATAAATTCACAAATAATGAAATAGAAAACAAATGGAGGACTAAACAAAATAAAATTTAGTTTCTAGAGAAAATTAAAAAAAGAAAACTAATAAAACTGATCAAGAAGAAAAGAAGAGAAATTACCAAAGCAAGAACTTAAAAATGGAGCATCACTACATATTGTACAGGTATAAGATGGTAAGGAGAGGGTATAATGGGCAACTTTATTCCAATAAGGTAAACATTTTGATAAAATGAGAAAACTTCTTAAAAACTAAATTTTCAAAATTTGGCATGGGAGAAAATGGAAAATGTGAATAGTTCTATGCCTATTTAAGAAATAAAATAGGACATTAAACCATTACCCCAAAGAAAACACAAAGTCCAGATGAATTCATATGTGAACTTTTTAACATATACATTAATTATTTTAGAAAATAGACAAACTACTCAAATTCTTTTATGCAGTCAGCATAAAGATGAATCCAGTATCTGTCAAAGATACAATAAGAAAGACAAATTACATGTCAATGTCTTTTATGATCATGGATGCAAAAACACTAAGCAAAATGTTAGTATATCAAATCCAACATATAAAAAGGATAACAGACCATGACCAAATTGGTATATTTGCAAGAATGCAAACATGGTGTGATGTTGGTAAAGCAACTTATGCTAGACTCCCTTTCCCAGGCCAGTCTTTCATCTGAATTCTGAACTATTTGCCTCTTTTGCTTCTTGATTTTCTCAACTTCATTTTTTATATTATCGTGTTTTGCTTGCCTTGCCTTTTGAAAGTCTTCCTAGTCTCAAACTGGGGTATCTATCAATCACAATTCCAAATCTCTCCCTAAGAGTACTCAGGTAGCTTTGAGTAAACAGTGTTGGGCATTAAACTCTTCCTATTGGACCAGTTTCTGAGTTATCAACTCCAGTTTCTCTAGTAAAATATATTTCTACATAGCTTTCCATGCCTCCTCCAGTGGGAGCTGAACAAACCCACACACACATTGAAACTTGCATTAGGGCTGAAATTATGTTATTACATTACAAACAGCCAGCCACATTGTCTTAGGTAGAATTACATGGAGAATAGAACCTGAAGTAAAAGCTTACGTGCCTGACTTCTATTGGTGATTGTAACCCCATGGGAACAAGTCTAAGAAATTACAATCACCAGGAAAGCACAGGCAAATAAACTTCTGCTTCGGGTTCTGATTTCTATAAATAAAGGAAGAACAGATTTACAGGCATGCATTACTGAAGTGGCCACAGCTGTGTAGCAAAGGTGAGCTTTTGCTTTGTCTCGCTGGATATTTTCATAAAAGCGATGTGGGACTATTACATCTCAAATAGTCCAAGCCAGGAGGATATTAAGAGGAAATTTAATCTGATTACCTCTGGACTCCTACCCCTCATTGATGAAAGTTTTTCCCATGTAAGATCAACTTTCCTTCACTTCCAGGTGTCTCACCTCTTTTAGCTCATCAGTGAAGCCAAATCCTTCCAACTACTATGTGGAGCTTTCACCAGTTTAGTAGTGATAGTAGGAGGACCAAGGGTCACAAAATTTGGCATTAAGTAATGCTGCAACAGTTAGGACAAAGTTTACATAAAGTTGGTAGATTGAAAACAACTAGGACCATAGAATTGATTTAGGAAAAACTAGGTGAGTTAGAGAACATCTCAGGAGGCAATTAGTGATACCAGAGATACCCATATAGCCCAAGTTTGCCAGTTAAACCCTGAAAATATATTCCATGCTTCTATAGTGTTGCTTTTCTAAGGCATAAAATTATTTGCTAGTTTTGAATTTGGTACTTAAGAACACTGTTAGATTGACTCCCTTTTTTTTTTTGCAAATTCCATACCACTGTATTTTTATTATCTGGGGCACATTTTCAACCATCCTAGCAGAACATACCAACCAGGTTAGGATCCTCAAGTATTTTATCTTTCAGAAAATAAATTATAAATTTAAATTGTGAATATATTAATAAGACTAGTGCTAATGCCAAGCTTTATCAAAACCAATTATTTTACACATATTTTTCATATTTTTATTGTATTTATAGTATACTCATTAATTCTGTTAACATTTCTTAAGTGTACTGTGCACTTCTCAGACATTATAAAACTTGATGTGTTGACTAAAATTGGATTCTGTTTAGATGGTTATAAATAATATTCACTGTAAAATAAATTTAGAAATAAATTTAGAAAATCAGTAAAAGTGGAGAGTAGGTGGTTAGAAATAAGGAATAAAAATGAATAATATGCTAATTGGTTTTACAAGTTGTTTAACACTTTATATTCAAGCTGCAATACTGGAAATTGTGTTATTGCCATGAGAGGTGGCTACTTCCTTTCAGTATTTCCATTTAATCGTGTTCAGAAAATGGATTCCAATTTAACTTGCCACTCATTGCTTTTAGTAAAGCTTGGAAGGAGTTGCTTTTCAGCTTTCCACTCAGCAGTCCCAGTGGGCCTGAGAAAAGTATTATGTTCTTCTGACTCTTGGCATAACATTCTAAGAAAATGTCAATGCTTAGCCAAAGAAGTTGCATTAAGAAAAGTGAATATTTGGAAGAAGACAGGGCCACTCTTCTTGAGTATGTCCCTAGAAGCAATCCTTAGGAAGGTGCTTCGCTGGAGCTGGACAGTGGTGCAGGGGAAGGCTCATGGAGGTAGGGGGGTATGAGTGAGGAGGCTAGCTCCTATAAGTACTAGTAAGCAAATACCTTAAATTCACAGCACAAAATTACTCCATTATTTTATTCATGATCTGTGCCAAACCAGTACATTACCATACTTTAGTGTGTCTACACCTGTGATCTGGGATGTACTTAAAGTGTAGATCCCTGAATCCCACTCCATATTTACTAGATTTTGAACAAGTTCTTCAAGCTATTTTCATCAAAACTGAAGTTTAGGGACTATGGTTGGCTCAGAATCTAAAAGTTAAGAGGTTATCCTCTGGGATTAAGAACATGGATTTACTACTTACATTGGGATGATAATCTTATTTTCCTTACGAACCTTTAGCTTAACATTATAACATGTGCTTTATTTATTTATTTATTTGAGACAGAGTCTCACTCTGTTGCCCAGGCTAGAGTGAGTGTCATGGCGTCAGCCTAGCTCACAGCAACCTCAAACTCCTGGGCTCAAGCAATCCTTCTGCCTCAGCCTCCCAAGTAGCTAGGACTACAGGCATGCGCCACCATGCCCGGCTAATTTTTTCTCTATATATATTAGTTGGTCAATTAATTTCGTTCTATTTATAGTAGAGATGGGGTCTTGCTCTTGCTCAGGCTGGTTTCAAACTCCTGACCTCGAGCAATCCGCCTGCCTCAGCCTCCCAGAGTGCTAGGATTATAGGCCTGAGCCACCGCTCCCGGCCATATAACAGGTGCTTAATGAACCCTGGCTGTAATGACAGTTATCAAGCCAAAGTTCCACATTTTCAATGTCTTTTCTCCTTGTGTGCCACCTTTTAATAAATTTATCTCCCTTTAAGAATTCTTTGAATATTGATTTTAACTGGATTTGATACCTGCACAAAACAAACAAACAAACAAAACCCTACAGGATTGGGGTGTTTTTTTAGTTGAAAAAATTAAGCATTGTACATTTTTTTAGAGGTCAAGAATCTCTTTATTCTGTCTAATTACCTCCCCGCACATGGGAAAGCTTCTTTAAGTAGAAGCTTTGTTCAGTGTGTTCAATGTCAGAGGAACATAGGCTGAGTTGCCCCCAAAGAACTGGAACATAGATAAGAAATTTAGGATTCTTTGAAATTTTAAAATAAGTGAAGAATAGATTTCAGATGGACAAAGAATGAAGGGACTAGGAGAGAAGTGAGGAACCCCATTGAAAAAAGAATCTAGGCTATTTTCAAGCAAATTATTTGAGAGCACAATATACAAACGAATACCATTCATATTGTATACAATGTTATCAATAAAAATTTAAAACTATAAATAATATCTTTAAACAATTGATTTTAGGTGAAACAAAACCCTTGTGCTCAAGATACAATTGTGAGATCTCAGTAAGACAATCACAATCCTCTTGGTCTCAAGGTCTCCAAGACTCAAAGAAACTGCAAGAGCAGTAATATATTTCCTACATTATCTTCGCTCTCTAAGTGCATTTTTAGTTTTTCTTCTCTACTCTTGGACTATTGAAAATCGTTACCATTGCAGCAAGACTAATTTTTGTACCATTACAAATACTGACATTTATTCTTAATGACTTTGAGCGTAGATGCCAAAAAGCAATTGCAATCGATTATATGCAGAAAGTTCTTTTAGTCTCAATTACAGCATTTGTAAAAATTTAAAAATCTATAACTGTAGATATCTCAGATGATAAATTCTGAATTATCAGTAAAATACAAAATATAATTGTTTAAAACAAGTGTTTTCTTAAAAACAGATCTAGAACTTATGCTTAATTCTGACTCCCAGTACGATTTTTCCCCTAGATCCCAATATCAATGGACTTTTTGTTCAACTACTCACCACAAAGTGTAGCAAAGATTTCCTTGCATTCTCAGTTCTCTAAATAAATTATCTTATTAGTAAAGTTTGAGCATTGTTTTTATATAAATTTCCATGATCTGCCTATAATTTCAAATGTGATTCTTTCCCTAAAGCACTTTAGTGTTGTTATTTTTTTACTGAAATGATTTTAAACCTTCTAATATCCTTCTTACCATTTATTTATTTCCTTACTTTCTTTACCTTTCCCTAGGACTGAATTAGGGGTTTAATCAGGAAGAGAATGAGTTCCAAGTTTCTTTTTGTTTTTTTCTTTACACAACCATTCCTATTCCCAAACAAATATGATCTCTAGAAATATGAGCCCTTTTCTCTTAGAGCACATGGCCAAGCCACCTGTTACGGCTTTGTTGTTAAAAAGCTGCATTGGTCAAAGCTTAGTCATCACTAAGGATGAGAAGTTTCTTTTTATTTTCTGTCATCTAGATCCAGAACAATTCTTCTTTATCCTTCATAGTCCTTCTGTTTGATCTTTTAATGTATATATCACATTTACTTTGCATTCTACTTATTTATCTGTATCCTCTATTAGATTATAGAAAGTATCTGCCTTGTACCTAGCATGATATGTAGCACATAGAAGGTACTTAACAAATATTTTTGTACAGTATAAAATAAACAATGACAACTCCCTCTCTGGTTGCCGTTGGGAATTAAGAACAAAAAGTCCTGAATGATAAACAGGACACATAAAAACTCTATCATTGCCATTCTGTTATTTTAAATGCCCCTTATAAAATATATATTAAATTACACAATGAGAAAGTTGAACTAGATGCAGTCTAGAGGTTGCTATTAGCTCTAAATTTCTAATAATATCTGATTTCTGCTATTCTTTCTAGTTATTTTGAACAGGAGGTGTAAATGACAAGTTAAATAAATATGTATTCTTGCACATGTTTTTAAATGTATACTTACAAAATGGTTAGATGTGAACCATGATGAACATGATGGTTAACTTTATGTGACAACATGGCAGGGCCATGAGGTGCTCAGATATCTGGTTAAACATTATTTTGTGTCTGCAAGCGTGTGTCTGGATCAGATTAACATTTGAATTAGTAGACTGGGTTAAACAGGTTGCCCTCCTTAATGTCAGTGGGCTTCATTCAATCTGTCGAAGGCTGAGCAAGAATTATTTCTTTGTGTGTTAGAATAGAATAAAAGGCTGAGTAAGAAAGAATTCTTTCTCTATCTGCCTGATTGTCTTCTAGCTGAGACATTGTCTTCTCTTGCCTTCAAATTCAGACTCAGACTGGAACTATATATCATCAGTTCTCCCGGGTCTCTAGTTTGCTGCCTGTGTATCTTGGGACTTCTCAGGCCCCATAATAACATTATATATATATATATATATATATATATATATATATATATATATATTCATTCCAGATAACCCAAACTAATACATCAAGTAATTAACGAGGGGAATAGAAGATGAAAAGAGCAAGGGAGGGAAGGAAGAAGGAAGGTGAGAAAAAGCAGACACAGACTGAATTTCAGATTTTATACTGGAATTATTTTAAATGCACCAATTGAATAAACTCAAACACATAAAGTGTAATTACAAATCTCACCAAAGTTACAGCTAGAATGAAAATATATCTGATTTCTGAACCAAAATTATGCATAAGAGGTGTATACCTCCAATAGGAAAAAGCCGATTTGGGGGAGTGTGGGATAGGAAAGAGGTTGACTAGGGAGCAACCTAGTCAACCTCGGCTGAATTTGAACAGCAGGGGGCAGCAGGATATTTTCTTATTTAAAATATAGTGCATGTAAATTCTTCCTGTAAGGAAAAACTTAATTTGAAATATTTTTTAATCAGCCACCTTTACTGAATGCCCACTGTGTGTGGACTCTTGAATAATATGATAGGGAAATTTCTTAAGAAATGATGTATACCGTTCATAAATATTTAAAGATTTTTAAATCCACCACAGATTCTATGTTTCCTTGTTTAAGTCAGTGCTTCCTAATTCAGTTAAGACCGAAGTAACTAATACTCATGTTCCTTATAGCAGCAGACTGTAATTTCTTGAGTGACATTCTGCTTTCTTTGTGTAAATGCTCTCTGAATAAGTGGCAATAACTAAATGAGTGCTAATTCTCTTCTCTAGTATTCAAATCACTTCAAATCATAGAAAAGACAATTTTCAGGATTTATGTTTTTAGGAAATAACGCCTTTTCATGTGAAGACATACTAGCAAAATTTTAGAGCTAGAAGGTCTAAAAAATCATTTAAACCAACTCTTTTGACCCCTTAATTTTTCAGATGAAGCACCTATGAGAAGAAATATCTTCCAAAGCTCACATTGTTTTCGAGTGCTACATTGTCAAATATGTAGCCCTAACTACATATTGTCATTTAAACTTTGATTAATTAAAATAAAATAAAATTTTAAAATGTAGTTTCTCAATTTCACTAGTTATATTGGAAATGCTCAATAGCTACATATGACTAATGACTACTGTATTAGATAGGATGATATGGAATTTTCCATCACTAAAGACAGTTCTTTTGAATAGTGCTGGGCTAGGGAAAGAACTGGAATAAAACTAGATCTCTTGAGAAGATATGCCAAATGAATTGAGCCAGGAAAGTGTGTGTCAGCAAACACAAAGTAAAAGAGGGTTTCAAGAAGGAAATAACACAACAGAGGTGTTAAGCAGATGGGAAGAAAAAAAAGAAAGCACCCATTGACTCTGGCATTTAGGGGACCTTGTTCCATGACTTTATATAGTGCTTCCCACTTTCCAGTATCCTAACATGACATGATTTTCCAGAAAATGAAAATAAGTATAACAAAATGAGATGCACTGAATTGTAAGACATGATAGTATATAATGTCAATTAATTAGCATTGAACCATGTCCCATTTAGATTTTTTATAGTGTAATCCTTGCAAAAGTTTTGTGAAAATAAAAACTGAAGGAAAGATAAACTGATATGGCACCTTTGGAGACATCCACCACTACCTCGTGGTACACAACCACTGTGTACCCTCTGGAAGGTATTGTACTCATGTGAGATGCTCTTATTGTTGACTATGGCCAGAGCATTTAAGTGGGAAAGGAAAAGCCTAAAGCCAAATTTCAGAGTAAGATGAAAGAATAAATGGGGTGAAAGTGTAAACATCAAGTATATGCTATTTTTAAAACAAGGTGGTAGAAGAAAAAAAAGAGAGGATTGTAGACCTCTGGAAAACCAGGAGATTGTTTCTTTGTACAATCCACTTTAAAATTAATAGATGAGCTTCAGACAGGTTTATGAAATTTTATGAAACTAAGTTCAAAACCTTCTATGTTTGTGCATTTGTGTCTTCTGTAGACAGAATGAATAGCATATCTGTAGGTTAGTTGAATGGGAGAATTTGAAAATAAAGAAAAAGGGGTGAAAACTAATTAAGCTAGGTCTCAGAGGAAGCAGGTAAGGAAAGGAATCAGGAAGAGAGAGAGAAGTAAATCTTTCTCCTCAGAGTATAAAAGCCTTAGTTTTGGTCATCAAAGAGAGGAAAGGCAGGTACATAGACAGTCTTGAATAATCAGATCATAAAGTCCTGCAACATGGTTTACAGAGTTTCATATTTCTTCTTGATTTTCCCCAAGCTTTCTCCAAATATTTTTGCTAAATACAATTGCTACATAGAAAAGTATATCTGTAAAACAATATATTTTGTAAAATATACCTATAAACAATTGATCATAAACTAATTTATCATCAAATAATAATTAAGCACTTAATATAACCTGACTGTGATCAGTACTGTTTTAATATTCTTACATGTCCACTTGTACCAGGACTAGAATCATGCACAAAGAGACCTATATGCAGTATAACTTTAATGGTTTTAAAACATTTAATACATTTGGGGATGTTACATTTCTTTGTTCCTCATGATTCATTGTTTATTTTTCACCTTTCTCCAGCATGTCCAAAGTCTTTGTTGTACTTTACAATAATCAGTCATAGTTCCTAGGAAGCCTATCTAATGACAACATGGCACTATTTTTTTTTTAACTGTCAGTATTTATTTTAAAGTAGATGTTTGGAAATTGCTTTATTATTCTATTATTATTCTGATTGTCCTGAAATAATCTGTAATAAAATGTAACATTAAGTAATTACTATGTTAAAGAGCCTTACATTAACTGCACCATTTAATCTTCCCAGTGACTTTAGATTTAGGTACTGTACATTATTATCTTGTTTTACAGGTGACTTAACATATGCAACAATTCTTTAGTCTCCAAAGCTCATAATTTGAACTGATCAGTCCTATAATCTATCAGTCAAAACCAACCAACCAACCAACAAAACCAGCATACATACATCTGAGTGTCTAAAACACTAAGATGTAGTGATAAGAAAGAGATATATTCTGTGACTCCTAGGGTGTTACATTCTGGGAAGAAGATATAAATTAAACAAATAACGACATGATTAATAACTTAATTACAATAAATAATATGAAAGCTCATAGCTGGGATAGCTAATTGGATCCCTTAGGAGACAGCAAAGGACTCTCTAAAGATTTAAAAAATGAAGGATAAAGATTTGAAGGAAAAATGAAGCAAGAGGCAAAATGGTTTGAGATACTATTTGGGAAGTACCTAACTCATAAGTAATAATTCTTTCTGCTTTTGTATAATATGCTGAGGGAAAAATTTAATTTCTTTTCTGTTTATAAATATTTCTGAATGATGGACTTAAATGATCAACTTTTTACCTCAGCTGATATTTGTTGTGAAAACAGAGATGCAGTTCCTCCTACTGGAGCAATTCATTCAGAGTTGACTATTGATTAATTCAGGATTTGTTCCCTCCGTGAGCTGTAATGTTGAGGGTGGGGTCCTGAAAAATTATTTTATTCTCTTTCTGCAAGGGATGCAATTACTTCTGAGAGAGAATTGCCAACAGAGAGGAAGTGATAAGGTGTGGTCTGCAGCCTGCCTGGAGTGTTTCAATGAATGTGGGAGTGGGGTTTGAAAGAATAATGGAAGGGAATTTCTCAGGCTATAGCTATAAATGCAATATTCCCTTAACAAGAGAAGAGCCAATTAAAGATCTGGTGGCTTATCTGGATATTCTTTTCATACTTACATGATGAAAAGATGGGGACATCATCTCTTTGGAGAGTCATTTCTTGAATAGTTGTTTTGTAATATCTCCCCAAGTTTACTTTTTCTTCATGTGGATTAAAGAGAGAAAACAATATTTGGGGTGAAAAGTGGGACATTGTTGCTCTATTCATATTGGTGTGGTTACTGCCTAGAAAATTATACATTAATTTTATTTTCAACTTATTTTTATGTTTTATTAAGGTAAAACATAAACATAGTTTTAAAAGTTAAATAGTCCTAAAAGACATATCAAAGCTCTCTCATCTTTCTGAATTCTGTTGCAAATAGCTTACCCTTTAAATCATTTTAGCTGTACTTTTCCACCCAATTTACAAATAATAGATGTATATATGCTCTTCTAATTCATCAATTTTAGACATTATCGATAACATTTCTACTATGGAAAATGAACATTTTACCTCTTTTTCATTCCTTCTCCATGCAAACATCCTGCCACTGTGGCTGTATGACACTGGTTAAACCTACATTGGTTACTTTGATAATTCTTAGAGTTAATATTTGCATAACTTTTTACATTTCTTAATTTTTTTTAACCTTTGGCTAAATGTTCTGATACCTTCAATTTTTCTGTAAAGTACCATGTGTCCCTCCACCTCCAGGCTGAACTGGGTGCTCTTCAGGCCGCTGTGCATCTCTCTTCTGGCAAATCCATTCACATCATTAGGAAATGGCTCTGTGCATTTCTCATGTGTTGAAACTCTATTTATTGGATTCCAGGAACTTTTTTATATGGCTCCCTTTTTGTATATCTCACATTTTGCAGTAACATCTTAAGCAAAAATACATAAGATAAGAAAAAGTACCTGGAAAATAAATTTTTTAGAACCTCTGTGTCTGACAATTATTATTCATATTGATTGATGGCTTGAGTGTGTGTAGAATACTAGACTGGTGATAATTTTTCTATAGAAATTTGAATATGACATTCCACTGTTTTCTAGATTCCTATTGATAAAACCAATACTAATTATAGTACAATCCCTTGTTCTTTTTGTTATTAACCTACAGAATTTATTAGAATTTCACTAGTTCCCACTAATGTCATTTTTCTGGTTCAATATCCATTCCAGAGTTCCACATTATATTGAATTGTCGTATCTCCTTAGTCTCTTATCATCCATGACTGTTCCTTGGTCTTTTTTTACCTTTCATAACCTTGACAGATTTGAAATGTACTGAACAGTTATTTTGTGGTTTATCTAATGGGTTCTCCTGATTAGATTGAGTTTATACACATTTGGCAAAATACCTCAGAAGTGATATTGTTATCTTTTCAGTGCTCTGTATCAGGAGGAATATAATGTGTGCAAGTCTTATTACTGGTGAAGTTAACTTGGATCATTTCATCAAGTTGGCCCCTTCCCAGATATTCCACTGTAAAGTTGTTATTTTTCCCTTTGTAATTAATACTTATCCTGTAGCTAGATTTTTTGAGACTTGACAATATTCTGTTTCTTATCATGCATTCATCCACTAATTTTAACATCAATGAGTCTTCCCTACACTGATTTATTTTCTTTTTTCATTTTTAAGTAATACTTTATTTTTTAGAGAAGTTTCAGATTTACAAAAAAATTGAGACAATAATACATAGTTATCATATATCTCCTCCCATATCGCCTCCCATATATCACCCTCTCACGCCCACATACACAGCTTCCCTTATTAACATCTAATATTAGTATGGTACATTTGTTACAATTAACGAAACAATATTGGTACATAATTATTAAATAAAGTACATGGTTATTTTGGATTTCTTTAGTTTTTACCTAATCTCTTTTTTCGTTCCAGGATCCTAACCAGGCTACAATATTACATTTAGTTGTCATATCCTTCTTTTGGATGGGACAGTTGCTTAGACTTTCCTTGTTTTAATATTCTTAATAGTTTTGAGGAGCACTGGACAGGTATATGGTAGGTTGTTACTCTATGGGAATTTGCATGATACTTTTCTCACAATTAGTCTTGGGATATGGGTTTTAGGAGGAAGATTACAGAGGCAAATTGTTATTTTACTTTTAAATTTGTGTTATATATATATATATATATATATATATATATATATATATTATATTTCACAGCCAACATCATAATAAATGGGGGAAAATTGAAAGCATTCTCACTTAGAACTGGAACCAGACAAGGTTGCCAATATCACTTCTGTTCAATATAGTACTGGAAGTCCTAGCCGAAGCAATCAGGCAAGAGAAGGAAATCAAGGGTATACAAATGGGGAAAGAAGAAGTCAAACTATCACTCTTTGCTGACGATATGATCTCATATCTAGAAAACCCCAAAGATTCTGCCAAGAGACTTCTGGAATTGATAAATAAATTCAGCAAAGTCTCAGGTTACAAAATCAATGTACACAAATCAGTAGCATTCATATAGGTCAACAACAGTCAAGCTGAGAACCAAATAGAAGACCCAATACCTTTCATGGTAGCAACACAGAGAATAAAAACCTAGGACTATATTTAACTAAGGAGGTGAAAAAACCTCTACAGGGAGTACTATGAAACACTGAGGAAGGAAATAGTAGAGGACTTTAACAGATGGAAATTATACCATGCTCATGGATCAGCAGAATCAACACTGCTAAAATGTCTATACTGCCCAAAGTGATCCACAGATTTAATGTAATCCCTATTAAAATACCAACATCATTTTTCACAGTTCTAGAAAAAAATAATTCTATGTTTTGTATGGAACCAGAGAAGACCCAGTAGCCAAAGAAACCTTAAGCAAAAATAACATATTGGGAGGCATCAATTTACCAGACTTCAAGTTCTACTACAAGGTTACAGTAACCAAAACAGCATGATAGTAGTGACATAAGAACAGAGAAATAGACTGATGAATCAGATCAGAGAACTCAGATATAAAACCATCCTCATATTGCCATCTGATCTTTGACAAAGCAGACAAAAACATACACTGGGTGAAATAATCTCTATTCAATAAATGGTGCTAGGAAAATTGGATAGCCATATGTAGAAGACTGAAACAGGATCTACACCTCTCACCACTAACAAAATCAACTCACAATGGATAACGAGCTACAACTTAAGGCATGAAACTATAAGAATTCTAGAATAAAATGTTGGAAAAACTTTTTCAGACCACAGAGATAAATTGTTATTTTCATCATGTCATATATCAAGAGTGCATACTATCAACACAATTTATGACTGTTGATGCCTACCTGGATCACCTGGCAGATGTGGGGTTTGTCACATTATTTCACTGTAAAGTTAACTCTTAATATCTTTGTCCTTTTCCCCCATACATTCTTGATAATTTCTACAATTTAATTATTCAAACCCTTTAATTATTATAATAATGATAAGTTATAGATTAATTTTCTAAGAGTTCTTTCACATACTTTCTTTAATTCTTTTTAACTTTATTGAGCTATAATTACAAATAAAAGTTGTATATATTCAAGGTACACAATGTAATAATTTGCTATATGTATACATTCTAACATGATTACCGCTATCAAATTAATCAACAAACTCATCACTACACACAGTAACCCTTTGTGTGTACATGTGTGTTGGGGAGAGGGGGGAAGACATTTAAGACCTACTCTCTTAGCAAATTTCAAGTAAACAATAAAGCCTTATCAATTATAGTCACCATTGTGCACATTAGATCCTCAGAATTTATTCATCTTATAACCAAAACTTTGTACTTTCTGACCAACGTCTCCTATCCCCATTTCTCCTATGCCCCAGCCCTTGGCAACCAGTTTTACTCTCTCCTTCTATGAGGTAAACTTTTTTAGATTCCACACATAAGTGAGATCATATAGTATCTTCTATTCTGTTACTTTAAAATGAGTATCTTTTTCTTGTTTCATTGATATATTACTCTTATTTCTCACATTCATTATATTATCTTTAAATTTTCTTCTGTGCCCTACTTTCTCTACCTCCACTGAATTACTCCTTTCAATTGTTTGGTTTTGGTTCCTCTCAGTCATGCTGAAGGCATTCTTTAAATATCCGGGATTCTTATTTAGTAAAAACTAAGAAACCAACTGGATACTCTTTACATTTATGCATGTGTTTGGGAGTTGGAGAAGTAAATCTTGTGGACTAGAAGGCTTTATTCTAGGATGATCCAGTATTCAGTTAATTTTTTTTTGTTGTGGCCACCAAAATGCCAATATCAGTAGGTCTGCCCTGTAGGGTCAAGTTTTTCAGAGGAAAATTTTAGACTCCCCTTTCTGAAGTATACAATGTGATCACTGGATGTCTGATTGTTAAGTAAGGGAAAGAATCTGGAGTGAGGGGAAGAGTCTCATCATTTAGAATACAAAGTTTTAAAAACGTTCCTATTTTCCATACAGCACATTCTCTTCATCCTCCTCTGTGTTTAGTATTTCAGATTTTAAGACTCTATGATGCAAATGACTCTATGATTCACACTTCTAACCTTAAGTTGAGAAATAGAGCAGTTGGTAGGGTGGGCTGGAGCTGGACTTTTGGTGGCCTAAACATTTTTAAACAACTTCCTGTTTTCAGAATCCAACCTTGTCCAGTTGCAAGATAACCAGGTATCTTTAACAACTGAGATGTTCTAGCTGTCTTCAGAGAGAATTAACTTGATTCTCACCAATGTCACTTTCAATAGACAATTAAATTAGACTTTCTTTGCTTCACTTTACTAAATAATTTGGTATTTTTCCATCTACATTTCACTTCATACAGTGTGCTTTGATGTCACAGATGTTTCATGGTTTCACTGAAAATGCAGTTAAGAATTTCTGGGTTTTGTATTCCTTGTTTTGAAAAATTTAGGAGAGGAAAATGTGTGAGAAAACTTTTTGAGCTGGCATCTTGTTAACAAACCAAAAAAATGATGGGAATGAATGAAATATAACAAGACTGTGAAACCTAATGAATTTGAGGAAATAAACTATAATCTATTACTATACTGCTCAACTGATTGTTCCTCAATATGAATTCCTTGTCTGATCATTATAATTTAGGTGGGGAGAAGTACTTATTGGTAAATTTGATTATGCTTTTGTAAGTTCTTAAATCTTTGAAAGTCACAACATTTTTCCTAATTTGGCAGGGATATCCAGTTGAAATAAAATGCCAACTGTAGACAGAGACATGGTATGGCAGAAGTTGCTAGTCACACCCAAATATTTATTGTTATCTTTATCTATATTAATAGAAATCTCAATTTTTAGCTCACTGAATAGGCGCCAAAATGATTATGACATTCACCATCCTTCCCTGTAACCAGCTGGGTCTATGGGTTTAAATTCTAGCCAACATGATATAAAGTCAAGAATGTGTAAATTAAAACTTCCAGTTTCCTCTATTTCATTTTTCCACTGCCTAGAATATAAATGTATCAGTAAACAATCTATGCAAATGAGGATAGTACACTAGAGATGGCAAATCAATAAGGTTGAAGAGTTTGGCTCCTTGGTATTTTGAAGCCTAAAATGCTTATACCTGGATACTAGGTTTAAGAGAAATAAACGTCTGTTGTGTTTAAATCACTGTTATTTTAGGTTTCTATTATAGCAATCAAATCTGACTGTTGCATATCGCATGCACATATTTAGCTATTTCACATATAGGCACACAAATGGCAACAGGACTTCCAAATATATGACAAGTTGCAACTTTGTAATTATCTGTGATTTCTATTTTATTTTTTCATTTGAAAATCTAGTATTCCAGGCTTTTGCCAAGGCTGGTTGGGAATTACTTGATAGGGGATTGTTAGACATGAAATTGCAAATGTATTTCAATGTACTATCATCAGGAATATTTTGAATGCTAATTCCAAATTTGCCTGTGATTTTTGTCATCTGATTCTTGGGATCAAGGAAATATTATTAAATAAGTATAGACATAAAACAGTTCCGCTTATATTATATGAATGTGAGTTTTCCTACTGAAATGTCTGACATATTTTCTCTGCTGATTTCCAATACTAAATTTGACTTTTTTTTCTGATATTCCTTACTAACTATACCTATCTTGGAAGATAAGCATAGTTCAGAGTCGAACTGAGCAATGTGTTTATGTATATATCCCAGGGGATCTGAGAAATTGGTAACAGTTTAGAAATTTGTCAGCTAGTAATTGATGCTCTAAAAGAGTTTTTACCTACTTTTTTGTAGAGGAGCCCAAGTTGGGTCTTACCATCTATCACTTATTCTTTCACAAGCTGTTTATTTTGTTCTCTGCTATTATCAAACAGCTCTTTACAGTTTTATTCATTGATCAGGTCCAAATTCTGGTTCTGAAACTTAGGACAGGGTTGAAAACTGTGGCAAGGATTTCTTGTAGCAATTCTAAGAAACTCAAGCACACAGATAATCAGAATCATAAGTAGAATGCTATGCCCATAAAAATCATGATAAGGAACTGACTCTAGTGTTGCAACACTGTGTTTGTACAATTATACAGTAGGTATTTGCCAGTGATACTGCACATGACACTTGGAAAGTTAATTGGCATTTGCGAAAAAAAATACGAACTCTGAAGAATCATAAAATTTAAATGATACAGAGAGACATGATTCTACAATGATTTATATTATATTCATCTTTAAAAAAACCTAGGCTTGGATTTTGAACGCAATCCAAAACTTGTATCTATTTCTTATTATTCTATAATAAGGTTGAGGGAAGTGTCCATCCACATTCCTGACATGGAAATCTTTGAGGTTAGAACAAACAGCCCCCATTTAAACAGGCTGAAAGGAAAGTAATGCCCCCAGGGGCCTATCTGGTTCAAGTGCAGTGTGATACAGCAGGCTTCCCTCTTGACAAAGCAGAGAATATGGCTCTAGAACTTCCACTTTCTGAATATATATTAGGAAACACAACCTTTTTGCATTTTATTTATTTTTAATTGACAAATAATAATTGTGCATGTTTATGGGGTACAATGTGATGCTTTCCTTTATATGCATTGTAGAAAGATTTAATTAAGATAATTACCATATCCATCACCTCACCAACTTATCATTTTTTGTGGAGAGAACATTAAAAATCTATTCTTTTAGCAATTTTTAAATATATTATATGTTATTATTAACTATGGTCACCATGAAATGCTAAAACTTATTCCTTCAGTATGAGACTTTTAAAAATTATTATGGATACATAATAGTTGTATATTTTTATAGGGTACATGTGATGTTTTGATACAGGCATACAGTATGAATTAATCAAATCAGGGTAATTGGGGTATCCCTCACCTCAAGTATTTAACACAGTCTGACTCTGTACCTTTTGATAAACATTTTCCCTTTCCCCTACTCCTACCTTCAAGCCTTTGATAACCACCTTTCTATTTTCTGTTTCAATGAGATTGAAATGTTTAAATTCCACCCATAAGTGAGATCATATGGCATTTATCTCCCTGTGCCTGACTTGTTTCATTTAGCATAATGTCTTCCAGTCCCATCCATTTTGTCAGGAATGACAGAATTTCCTTTTTATTAAAGGATGTAAAGTTTTCCACCATATATAAATACCACATTTTCTTTATCCATTCATTTATTAATGAACACTGAGATTGCTTCCACATCTTGGCTACTGTGAATAATGCTGAAATGAACATGAGATTTCAGATATCCCTTCCACATATCCCTTAAAGGGATATGTGGAAGGGATATTGAAGGGATATTTCAGATATCCCTTCAATTCCTTGGGATATATATACAGAAGTGGAATTGCTAAATCATATCATAATCCTACATTTAGCTTTTTGAGAAACTTCCATACTATTTTCCAAAATAGCTGTACCAATATACATCCCCATGGACAGTGTATAAGAGTTCTCTTTTCTCTGCACCCTCCTCACTAATACTTGTTATCATTCTTCTTTTTGACAATATCAAAATGAGATATCACCTCATACCTGTTAGAATGGCTACTATCAAAAGCATAACTTCTTTTTGACTTTGATGGCTTCATTTCTCTAAGTCCCTTGGCATTCCCCATAGACAAAATTGGACTTTCTTGGTTTTACCATTTCTTTGGAGGCAGGCCTGTGCTTTTTTGTATCAAGATTCTGTAGCCAGGGGAAATGATCATATCTATATATTATAGAAGCACTAAAGTATATAAATACCAGAGATCAGGAAGAATGGAAACAGATCAACAAACAATTCTCATGTTCTTTATATTGCATGGGCTCTATGGTCTATCCTTTGGTGAATCACCACATCTTTCCAGGAAGCACCTAGTGGATTAGGTGCTCATTCCCTTAGCGAATTTACTGAGTACCTACTATATTACAACCTCTGATCTAAGCACTTCTGTGTAATAGGGAATGAACAAATCCTGGCTGTCATTCAACATGCATTCTAGTGGAACAAGACAGAAAATGAACAAATAAGCAATAGATACTTAGCATAACAGATAAGTGCTGTGGAGAAAAACAAAGCAGTTGCTAACTATGGAAAGATTCAAAGTGTGAGTGTGGGAATTAATAGCTGAGGTGGTGTGGAGAAAGAGCTCATTTACAAGGGAGGAAATCAGAAGGTAGGCTGTTGGATGTTTCATCCAAATGCCTATTGGCATCCAAATGGATGTGAAAGTTGATAAGAATGAAAACAAGAGTTCAAATGAAAGGAAAGCCTGTCAACCACAATATAAATTCTTAATAAGTAAGAGTGTCCATAAAGTCAGAGAATGATAACTACCAGAAGAAGAAAAGGAGGATATATTTCCAAAGCAAGGGTTTTGATTTGTTTGTTTTGAGAGAATTGCTTGCTTGCCTTTTTAACACAAAATTTTCTCAACCCTGAATGTGACAATGTGGACCATGAATGGAAACAACCCACCCATCTGTGATCCCAACACCGATATCTTTCAGGTTAGAATAAACAGACCCCATTTAAACAGGCTGAAAGGAAAGTGATGTCCCCAGGGTCTTATCTGCTTCTGGTTCAAGTGTAGTGTGATAGAGCAAGTTTTTCCTCTGGACTAGGCAGAGCATGTAGGTCCAGAGATTCCACTTTCTGAATACATACCCAGGAAACACAGCTTAGAACATATGATTATAAGGTTCTTTAAAAAAGTGTGGAAAATAGACTCTCCCATTGCACCTTTCCCCCTACTGAGAAGCTCAATGGGGCTGGGAGGTTCCTTAACTCATTATTAGGAGCATAATAATTGCCAATTTATTTTTTTATCCAATTGAGCAATGTTATCAAACAGTGGTGGTAAAATATTTATTCCAGAGCAACAACAAAAAAATGATTGTCCAACTCAGAATATAAATCTAATCCCATCCAAAATATTAGCTTATTTTTATATTGTGAGTTTGTTTAATATCTTGGGATCCATCACCTGCCCATTATACATTATCCAAAGCAGTACTTCTTTTTATTCATTTCAAATATTTAGGTTTTTAAATATTTAGTATTATGAGCTTTGTTAAGTTGATATTATGTTTGAATGTAGTGAAAGGTATGTAGAATTTTACTGTTTAAAAGAATGCATGAATCGGATTGTGCCAAGGCAAGTTCTATGCACTAGAAATGTTACTTGCATTGTCACCACACAGTGTGGAGAAGAGAAGCTTTTATTCCACAAATTGTCTATTACAAAGAAATCATGCTTGACCCTACAATATAATTGTTATTCATTTTTAGGCGTGATAATTGTATTGGGTTAAACTTTTAAGAAGTTCTTACCATTCAAAGGCATCTGTTGATGTATTTTTGGATAAAATGATGTGATGTCTGGACAAGACGGGGTTACCAAATGAATGTTTAAGGCGTGGCAAAATTTTCCAAACTCCCTTTGGGAAAGAAGGCCTCTTTCCTTCGCCCCCAAACTACACTGTAATGCCCCAGTTTTCTAAAATATTTTTCCTCTATCCCTCGTGTTTCAACTCACCAGAGTGGGAAAGAGATCTAGAGCAAGAAGGCTGTAGCAGCTCCAGCCCATTCTGTCCTAAACAGCTACACACCTACACACAACAGCTACATCACAAACTCATCTACAGCAACTTCTAGATTTGGATGCTGGAGGCAGACGATTGCCCCTGCAAGCTCTACTGGGGCAGCTAGGTAAGGGGAGAGAGAAAACAACTGGAGATAAAAGAAATTGAGTTTGCTGACCTCCTCTCTACCTGTCTCTTGCTCGCCCTTCTATTCACTCCTCCCTCCCCCGCAACTTAGCTGCACCCTGCCCTTCCTCTCCTGCCTGGCTGTTCCCTAGCCCTTCCATTCCTTCACGCCCCTAGGTCCTCTCCCCAAGTCCCGTCCTCGCCGATACCCTCTACTCCTGCTCACTCCCTTCCCTGGCAGCTGGTGGCTGAGCAGCCACAGCTGCCGCTGTTACTGCCTCTGCAGCGGGTCTCTGCCAATATCAGCCGCCCACGCCCGATCTGGATGCTGAAGTCGCGCACTGGCCTGGAGATGAGGGCGGGGGAGAGAGTGGTGTGGCTGGGAGAGGGGAGGGAGGAGTGGGAAGGAGACAAAAACAGCTTCCAGGCAGCGGGCGCCGCTCCACTGGCCATCCGGGCAGGAAGGGTCTCTGGGTCAGTGGCTGGGGAGCCGCCCCAGTGAGTCAGTTTCTAGCAGGCAATTCCGGGGGAGCCCCTTTACTGCGGAGCCACAGCTAGTGAGGACAGACGCCAGCCTAACAACACCTCCTATGCAACCAGAGCTCAGAAAACCCAATCCGGGAAGAAAGAGCAGCCCAGGAGGAGGAAAGGGCTCCAAGGAGCCTTGCTCCTGAGGGTTCCCTCAGGTGCTGCTGGAGACGTGTCACTCGGTAGCAAGTAAGTGCCTTTTTCTTACTGTTGTGTCCAGTTCTAGAATGGTGACAGCTATCATCTGCTGCCAGCCTCTCCCACCCACTCCCACCTGCCCCATCCCATACATACCCTTAGGGTCCCCAGCAGGAGGATGGAGATTAAGATTCTGGACGTGCATTAAGAGAGCTACTTCAAGAGCAGCAATGATCTGTGGATGTTTGCAGGGTTTGTGTCATCTGTTGTCTCATCCCATCAGGTAAGCTTCTGAAACCAAGGTGCTCTGTTAGCATAAAATATCTAGAAACCCTATTTGGCAGTGATTTATATTACATGGCACATTGACAGTATAAAAAGAATGAAAGGTTATGCAGGTTGGTCTACACTTCTAGGAATCCTGTCTGTAATTGTAAGCAACTTCATGATTTCAAGATTGGTGGTTTTCATATAAGAATTGTCAGTATAAAAGTAGAGGCTTCGATTTGATGTGATTGGAAATGGTGTGTTCAGTTTAAACAGCTGGGCATCTTGGTATTGTTTGGATCGACAAGGTTTTTGTTTTTGTATTGTTTAGCTCTGTGCAATGCATATCTTCTGGATGTTTTCTTTCAGAAGTGATGACATGTTTCTGGTTATGACACCTTCAAAACTTTGGTCAAAGCAAGACAAATGATGAATCCAGGTGGAATGACATGCTGATGGGCCCTCTTCATTAGTGGGAATGATGTTGTCAAGTTTGGATACTGGCCATAAAAATACCTTGAAATGGAAAGGAGTTTGTGTTGTGCTATTTGTGGTATTTTTTCCCCCCTGTTAATGTTTAGGAGCATAGTTAATGGCAAAGTAGAAGGAAATTGGGTCCGGTTGTAAACAGATTCCTGGGCACCATACCTCCTATGACTAACCCTAATTAAAGATTGTATAATTCAGCTCCTATTTTTAAAGGTAAGGAAGATAAGGTGCATAGGAGTAATTTGCTGGAACTACCTGGCTAATCAGTGACTGAGCAGGAGGTCCAATCAAGAAGTTTTTGGGATTTAGAATTATAAAACTTGATTTCTATTTTTGTGCAAATGAAGCCAATTGCTTAACCTGATTAAGCTTTATTTTTCTTATTTATAAGTGACACATCAAAAACTCCTACTAAAGACTAATTGACAGAGATTACATGAAGGGTTTTATGAAAGTATAATAATATGTGTACTCTTTTTTTTTTTTTTTTTTTTTTTGAGACAGAGTCTCGCTTTGTTGCCCAGGCTAGAGTGAGTGCCGTGGCGTCAGCCTAGCTCACAGCAACCTCAAACTCCTGGGCTCGAGTGATCCTTCTGCCTCAGCCTCCCGGGTAGCTGGGACTACAGGCATGCGCCACCATGCCCGGCTAATTTTTTATATATATATCAGTTGGCCAATTAATTTCTTTCTATTTATAGTAGAGACGGGGTCTCGCTCTTGCTCAGGCTGGTTTTGAACTCCTGACCTTGAGCAATCCGCCCGCCTCGGCCTCCCAAGAGCTAGGATTACAGGCGTGAGCCACAGCGCCCGGCCAATATGTGTACTCTTGATTGTACAAGGAATTATTCTGCTTTTGTCTGCTTCACTATTCTAGTTCTCAAAGTCTAGCTCAATATAAGAATAAAGGGGGCTTTGACAGGCCTCTCTAGAATGCACCAGAGGAAGTAGAATTCAAATAAATCATTTTCCACCTGTACAGCTTAAAGTATATTCTAACCTGCAAGCCTCTATCTTCACAAAAGTGGGTGCTTTGGCTAGCTGTTCATATTTAAACTCCTTTTAATATTCTCCAGATATACTTTACCCTGCTTCTCTTTTTAGTTTTAAATTTTGTCTTAGGTATATAGTCTTCCTTCCTGAGGGTAAAACAATCAGTATATTGGATATTGGTGAATTTATTTGGTATGTTAATTAATGTAGAAGGAATTAACATTGAGGCATAAATACTTCACTCTTGACTGTAGAAATTTGTTAAAACATTGCACTTGGGGAAGAGGTACTCTGAAAACCTTCTTTCCTATGGATGTGTTTAAAGTGATAAAAGAAAGACTTAATTTGGACATAAGCTCAGAAAAGGGGGCCAATGGATTCCAGATGGCACAGCCAGGCCCCTAGACCCGCTGCTGCATATCTCAATTGGAGAACTGGAGGTACAGCCAAGCACTTAGGAACTGGGCATCGTGTAGCTTCATGTAATAGAGGGTTTGGTAGTTGATATACATGTTCACTAATTTTGCTCAAATAGGAGGAATACATATCCACAGCATACTAGAAATGAAAACAACAGTATTTTGCCCAATCCTTTACTTAAGAAAGAAGAATCCTAATACACCATAGCCCTAGATCTCAGTGGCTTGAGATCTGCATCATAATTGGAGACTGACCAACAATTCTCTACCCACCACCTTAGACTCCTTCTTGAAAGTTTATGGTGGAGACATTAATGTAAAAGGAACATTTTTGATTTCTGGGAGTCTGAGCCATTATTTCCATAGCCAATATTAGTACTTACTGATCAGTAGAGAGAAGGAAAACTGTAACCTCTGCCCGCCCCCACAAGCTATCAGCAATGCATAGTCACCTTTCATCACATAGGACTAACTTATACAAACTGATCTTATTTTGCCCCGTTGGTCCCCTTCTCTTTTATTAGTGTGGGCAAACCAATGCCAGGTAAGTGAAGTCTCATCTATGGAATATGGGAAGAGGGAACTTTTGAGGTTAAAGGGAATGATTTCCTCTGAGGGCTCCTAGCGATATTTTTCAGTAGTGCCTATCTTGTGACCCAGCTAAGATCATGATTTCCATACATTTGTGTAATCGTTACTTTTTATAAACTAGGCTTCATCTTGTTTTATTCCATCCTGGTATTCCTAGAAAACAGGTATCCTAGTTGTTTAGACAATATTTCTAACAGGATTGACTTGGCCTGGTGCTGGCTGAGCATAACCAGCTCTGTGGGCAGCTCTGACGGTGGGGACAGTCAGGTGACAGCCTGTGTCTGCATGAAAGAGCTTGATGGAAATGCTGAAACTGGGGCCCCACTCATGGATTCTGATTGCAAGGTCTGGGATTAGGATGGGGCATTTGGTTTTAGACTAGAACAGCAGGTGATGCTGATATGGGGGCCGTAGACCCTGGTTGAAGATATTGTGTTGAGTGGAATATTCCATCCCTTCTGCTTTAAATGCTAGGATGAGTCTTCCAGCCCAGCTGTCTCTCACTCTCTGAGTTCTTTCAGAGGTTACAAGGTCTAAGCACTTGAATACAGACTATAACTTTGGCTCTGCTCCATATCTACTCTCTTCCCCTGGCCCTGGGGTACTATGCTAGGCATTCTTTGCCCAACTCAGAGTGAGACAACTCAGAGTAAGACAAAAACCATGCTCACCCTAACATGTCTCAAGGCTCCTCTCTAGTTGCTCTTCAGTTTGAGAAGGCATTGGGTATCTATATGTTTGGTGTTGCATCTGAGAAGTTAGAGTAGCTTTTGAGGGTGGAAGGGACTAAATCCTGGAAAAGCAGGCAGACTTTTTCAGAGTTATCAGAAATAGAGGTAAATAGCCAGTTATAAGAAGCCTCCAGGATTCCAGTGAATACGTCAGTTATCTAATTAAAAACAAAAAACAAACAAAACAAAAGAACAAGTATTTCATAGCTCCAATGGCATCGAAGACCATAGACCAAAAGGTTTCAGGTTGCTGGGTAGTATATAAGTTACATTCATAACAGAATCTGTTGTGTATTACTCTAGCGGGGGCAAGAATGCATTCTTCCCCTTTTGGGCTCTTAAATGGCCTCTGGCCAGACTCTTCTGGTCAAGGGTCTGACTGACTGAGGTCATGAGGACAGTGAGTTCTGGAAAGACTCTGGCTTTTCCCCAACATGGTTGTTTTGGTGGGCTGGGCACACACAGAATGGAAGGTTTTATCATATCCATAGAAACAAGGCACCCTGCTAGTGAACCATAAGGTTGTCATAGAGAAGCTCAATTGGGCGTATTTAAAACAGAGACAGCTTTCCTTCATGTTCCTGCAACCCTTCCCTGCCTCCATGGCCTGGCCAGTTGTAAGTGCTCACCCTGGTGAGTCTCCATCTTCCACAGAGACTAAATGTCCTTTGCATCCTCTGCAGGCGTTTAAACTTCCACTGAGCTTTCCTTGGATTCATTCTAGTAAGTGAATTTGAGATTAGATGCCATATGTCTACTCTTCCAGTGTAAGTCGATTGTGCCACTCTGAAAGTATGTGACCTACATTGCTTCTTCCTGGAGAGCAGACACCTGAAAAGACCTCAGCTCCTGATTATTTTAAGGAACCATCATTAGAATCTAAGTTCTCCAGATTTCAAGGGGAGTTTAGTTCACATGAACAAAAGGACACATCCTTTTGGATTTACGCTGGTGCTTATTTGTTTACTAGGCTGTATCACTGCTTTTTAATTCTGAGGAATGCTTAGATTAAAATTTTTAAGAATTATGATCAAAACAAAATGGCAGTGCAAATGACAGAATTTCCTTTTTTAAATAGGTCCGAATAGTATTTATTATGTGTGTGTGTGTGTGTGTGTGTGTGTATGTATATCACATTTCTTTATGCATTCATCTGTTGATGGACACTTAGATTGCTTCTGTATCTTGGCTATTGTATTATAAATAATGCTGCCATGAACATGGGAGTGCAGATATTTCCTTGGCATACCTATTTCAATTCCCTTGGATATGTACCATTTTTGACAACATGGATAAACCTGGAGGATGTTATGCTAAATGAAATATGCCAGACATAGAAAGACAAATACTGCATGATTTCAAATGTATGTGGAATCCAAAAAAATTAAACCCATAGAGGTAGAGAGCAGAATGGTGGTACTAGAGGCTGGGAGTGAGGGATTGGATGGGGAAAGGAGAGATGTTGGTAAAAATGTACAAAATTTCAGTGAGACAGGAGAAATAAATATCAGTAATCTTTTGCACAGCATGGTGATCATAACTTAATAATGTATTATATATTTCAAAATGCTAAGAGAGTGAATTTTATATGTTCTCACTGCAAAAATGTATGTGGGTTATTGAATATGTTAATTTATTTAATCATTAAACAATATATACATCTATCATAACATCACATTGTACTCCACAAATACATCCAATGATTATCAATTGAAGATAAAATAAAACTTTTTAAAATGACAATGCGTACTTATGCTTTTGAGAAAGTTGCTTATTTATAATTTTCTTCCTCAAGATAACATATTCTAGGAATGTATTGGCTGTAATTGTCAGAGTGACAATTTCAGAATTAAGTGGACATATTCAAGAGTAGAACCTGAAGCCAATATGGGTTGACCCCAGGGGAGAACACAACTACAGGCAGAATCCAGGTCCTGGAACAAAGTGGCAAAAGTCAATTAAGCCAGGCTAGGTAAACTCTGTGCCAGACACAAGTAAAACAGTAGGTGTCAGATAATCAAAGCCAAACTGGAAGTAACCAACCCAAGTGGAAAATAGTGCAAAAGCAAAAATCAAGGGGAATATAAAAAACATTTATTGACACATATGGCTGAAAAATTCCAGGTGGATTGGTGCCATTTTAATCAAGCTGTCCTTTATTCCTCAAACTTGAATGTGCAAACTTTCAACTCTAGGCTATAGTAATAACATAGTGAGTTACATGCAAGTAATAAGGATATATTAACTGGAAACAACAGAATCCTCTGGCACCTTTTTAGTCCCTTTTCTATAGATAAAATAGTTTACTTCCAGAGGTGGAAACATGTGCACACGAGCATGTACAACTCTGCATATATTATCATTATAAAACATTTTATTCAAAAGTGAACAATGCAAGTTGTTTTCTTTATATTTTTCCCTCGAAATTGATTGGGTGAAACTTTCCATATTAGCACAGACATAGCCATCTCATTCCTCTTTATTACTGACGAATATTCCGTGGTAACAGCATACCAGAATTTATGATACTAGCCCTTGGAGTGGACACTTTGTTTCTGGTCTTTAAAATTAAAAGTATGTTGTGATAAACATCTTTGCAAATATGACTTCTCAAACTTCAGCAAGAATTTTCATAAGGCAGCTTAATTTCAGGGCCAAAGAGTACATGAAACTTTGAGAAACTATTGACAAGTTGCACTTAAAAAAAACTGCACCAATTTACATCCTCACCTGAGCTGTGTGAGAGTGCTCATTGCCTCCATATCATAGCCTATAAAAAGTCACATACATTGAAATGAGTCTTGATTGTGTCTCTATAGCATTTTACTATTAAAATTATCGATTGTGTTAATTTTATGCATACCCTTTAGAATTTCATTAGCTTCAATCATCTTTCCTCATAGGCTTCTGCTTCCTAGAAGTCAATGACAAAATGTTCGTAGCTTCCCATAAAAAATTGTAAAAAGCAGTGCATCTAATATCATTTGAGTTCTAAACCCTGGTGGAGGGGAAAAGATTTTAGTCAGAGAGCTCTAAGGGAAAGAGCTCTGCATCAGAGAATTTAACTGTGAGTCATTGTAGAATGTGAAAAAGATGAAATATAAGCCATAATATGTCTATTAAGTGCAGTCAGGCAGTCCAAATCAACAAAAATTCAATCTAAATTGATCACTAAATTGCTAAATTGGTGGGTAGTTATGATTCTTACGTTCTTAACAATATACAGTCTATATAATGATCTCATCAACTCTAGTCCCAACTTAGGTTATCAGCTTTATTATTATCATTACTCTTTTTTTTTACAATTATCTGAATGTCATTGGTGCAATTGACATGATGTATTGTCTAGATCTGTAATAGAGCATAATTGTTTCAAAATATTTTGAAAACTATCAAGAAGTCATTTTATCCTAATTTCCTGTTGCATGTAAGAGTAAAGTTGGCATTCGAGATATCTTTACTCTGTATCTTTGATACAGAGATATCTTTACAGTTAATCCACTGTCCTAAATTTTTTGTTTCATTTTTTCTAATTTATGTTACATTGCTCTATGGTCTACATTCTTGTATGCACACCAAAATCTTTTCAGAAATGCATCACACACACACACACACACACACACACACACACACATCTGGTAAAGAGTGGAACATTTCACAATTCTATTTGGCAAAGCTAATCTAACATTTGTTTTCTTTTCCCTAGGAACAACTTCAGCTTCCCAAAAAGCATAACAATTGATTACTTAAATGCTGTAGTTTGAATTCCCTAAGACTGAATAAATAGGATTGAAGAGATTGCAATTGTCCTGGGCTGTCATCAGGCATATCCTGCAGGTGGAGAATCTGTCTCCATATCCTGACTGCATTACTGGCAGGCTCTACTCTGGGAATCAAACTGAGGGACAGGGTAACAATTGGGAGTGGGAGGAGGAAAGAGGAAAAACATTGACTTCTGGCATTCCCTTTCTTTTCTGCCCTTCATTATCTATCTCCAAGAAGATGCAGCTGCAATTTCTGATACAATGCTGTTGACACAGCCTCCTTTCTGGGAACTGAGCTACACAGAGGCCTAGCATTTGCTCACTGATGGGGTAGCCATATAATTCATCACCCAACTCAGGATGCTTTTGAAAAGCAAAGAGGATGTCATTAATAGTTAGTATTTGACAACAGGCATAAACACAAACTGTCCCCAGTAACCTAGGACTTCTGGTTATACCACTTAAGGATGAGACAGGATGAGATAGAATAGGTTGGAAAGAGAGTGGAAGGAAAATATTAGAGTTGTTATCCTGGAGGCAAGTGAAAGCCACTGGATAAGGTGAATGTCTTAGGTGTTTTACTCTGATTTTAAACTTTAGAGCTGTTTTGCATCAGGACTTCTGTTGCCTGAATGCCATATGGTAAGGTCATTACCAAATAGGCCCTTGGAAAACTGAGGGAAAGCAGGTGCCCAAAGAGGTGAAAAGAATATGGATCTTCTAGAGAAGGGATGTTATTGAATAGGTATTTGCTTCAGCAACTCCAGTATATGCTTCATCTCTCATATTTGGAATATTGAATGAGAAAAAAACAACCAAAGAAAATGTAATGATGTGTCTGTTTGCTTTATAAAGGTGGTTGGGTGAGGCATGGCTATCAGCCAAAGGGATCTTTCTGCCTGGCAGCCTGCATTAGATTTATCTCAAGGGGGCTGTAACACAAGATGTTCTGAAATAGACTGTCTGCCTTGGGCTGCTGGCTCCTAGATTTTTAATACTAGCCCCAGAAGATTTCTAATGTGTAGTCCAGAGCTGGTACAATTCAAATCAGCTATACAGAGAGGATTTTCTTTCTTTACAGCTCTCAGTACCAGGGTGTTGAATAGATGTCCCCATACTCTCAACTGTCTTGTCCTCCTAGAGGCTCCAGGGTTTGTGAACTGCAGATCTGATACTGTCACATCTAGTCAGCCTTCTAGGGGCTGGAACATTGTTGAAGGTTTTGGGTCCATCTCAAGCTAACACAGAGCCAGACTAGGTGCTAGAGGTTTCTGACTGGCCCATTCGACAAGTGGTTCAGAACTCTTCTGTCTGTTTACAGATTTTAGAGTGTGGTTTGTAGATCTATGGGCTTAGTTCCCCTGCTGAGAAGCTGGGCAAAAATGAAGGCTCAAGAAAATCTAACAGTCTAACCATAGGTTAAGAGGATGCTCAGGGAGGTCAGCTAGTTCAGAGAAGACCCAAAGAGCTCTAGGGATAGTTCCAGCTCTGGAATTTTTTAAACAGAAATTGAGATCAGGTCTTGCTCCTCTGGGGAACCAGTTGTACCAAGGATTTCAGAATGGAGTACAAGTTAATCTGGTAGCATGATAGAGCCTCTTTTGTATTCCTTTAGAGAACAGCAAAGGATGCTTTTCTTTTATTTGTTGAGTCCTGATGTGGCCATTTCCCAGAAATTTTTGATCAATGATCTGACAGGCTGGGCTTACCAGAAATAGAATTCTAGGACAATCCTAGCTCTTTTATAACTTGCTCATTTTGGCGGGATAACAAGGGATAATTCAGAAATTCTAGAGGCTGATTTCATAAAGCAGTGGGTGTTTTGAGAACATCTGGAGAAATTGGGGACATTGAGTGGTTTATTATAGAATGTTAGGTTAGACCACTTTCCCAGGATCACTGGAAGGGAATCAAAGCCTTTGTTGTCTTGGAAGATTAAAGCAGGAACATTTAAGGCAGAATCAGCTTTACTTTGTATTCCTGGAAACCTCCCTTTTTGTCACCTTTATCAGTGTCATAGTGGTATGTCTTAGTGAGGCAAGAGACCTTCAAGAGGATTTTAGGCCCACTGATTTATATCCCTTCCTGGTGTTTCAACTACCACTAACCTCTCCTAATACTTACTGCTAGCAGTAAATTTGCAATCAGATGCAGATGGGGGATTTGGTTTGGTTACTTGGCACTGTTTGTGGATTCCTGATCCTATTATATCTGTTGATGTTGTCATTCCTCAAGAACAGAGACATTAATTATTCTCAGAGTATTGGACAATTTGATGTACAGTCCATAGAATCCAGATCCACCAGTGTTTAAAATTATTTTAATTTCAGTCTCTGTTCCTCTTGGAACTTTAATTATTTTCAGAGATGAACAAGGTAAGACTTATTTCTTATTTGTTTACAAGTCTGTATCCCATTGCCTTAACTTTAGTGAATATATTTTATTAATACTTCTAGTGCTGCTGCCTGGTGCCACACTTGTCACTTAATAAGTATATGTTCCACGAATGATTGCTAAATAAATGAATGCCAAAATCACAACACCATGGTTAGCCTTATCACCTTTTATGACATATCAGACTACAAGAACAATCTCTTAAAGAAAAATTGGAGCTCACTTTAATATAGCTGAAATAAATATGTTAAAATATATAATTACAAAAATAAGTGAATATGATTATATTATGAAAAGACTTGCTTGTTTACAAATTCTTTCTGGAATATAGCACGTTCCAGCAATAGGCTTGAAGGGGCCTGAGAAGGTTTAGGCCAGGAATGTAAGGAAGGTTGGAGTTACATTGGGAGCCAGCAAAAAGCCTAGAAGTAGGATCCAGAGGAGGCCAATCTTAGGTCCTACAGATGTATTGAGAAGCTGTAGCCCAAACTGGCTGAATGGTGGGCAGAACATAATTGCAGAGAGTTTAAAGGAAAGAACCACAAACCAGAAGTCATATAAGTTGGGAAAGTGTAAGACAATCCCAGGAGCAAGAAAAAGAATGAAATGAAGAAAACAATAGCCACACTAGAGTAAAGAGATGTAAATACAAGAAGAATCCAAGAATATAAATTAGTTATGCAACAAGTGGAGTGAAGCCTGAGCCAGTGCTGGAGGTTAGAGATCATATACTCACAAGAGTGCAGTATGATTTTCTATCAGATGTTAGATCGGTCCAGCTGGCTGTCTCTCTGTCTTCCCCCATAGATATAGTTCTGCCCTTGCGAACTATTCTAACTGATAATTATGGCATATTTTGGATTACACTTCTGATAAAAATATATATCATCAGCTTCTTCTAAACTTGACTGGCATCTGGAAATCTAGAGAGAAGTGTGCTATGCTATGTTTTTTCCCAGGAGCCATCATTCATCAGTCTCAATCCTTCAAGCTGTAGCTCAAAGGGGCATCAGGTTGGGGGTAGGGTGAAGATAGGAGGGAGGAGGTTTTTGAACAGCCAAAAGTTTTACAGGATGGTTGATTTTTTTTTTTTCCATTGAACATCTTGGGCTGCCACTCACAGTCCATTATTATGGTGCTTACACATAATGAGTTAGAGACAATTGTTAAAAGAGGAAGCAGATAGGAGCAAGCAGATTGAAAGTAACAAGAATAAAATCTAAAATATCATGATAAAAATACAAATATATCAAGCAGAAGAAAGTATAAAAATGGAGCCCTTCAAATTTCAAGAATTATTTTTAAATGTCAAAGTATTGCAGATGAGCATTATAATTTATTATTACTTTGATTTATCAATAAAAAGATATATTATGGATATTCTTTTTATGAATTCCAGGAATTAAGGCAATTATTTCAATTAAAAAGATGGTTAAACATAAAAATACCATGCTTTAAAGGATTAAAAATATTAATAGCTAATATTTATTGAGCGTGTAGTACCTGGAAAGCACTGTTCTAAGTGCTTTCTACTTCTTAACTCATTCAATACTCATATTACCGTATAGGGAAGTTTCTCTTATTATTCCCATTTTACAGTTGAGGAAATTGAGACACAGAGAGGTTAAATGCCTTGCCTAAGGATATAGTTACAAAGTGATAAAGGTTTGAAGCTAGACAATCTAGCTCCACAATTAGACTTTTTCCCCAAACATTTATGATAAAATATTTCAAACACATAGAAAAGTTGACAGAACTGTATAATGAACACCTATATACTCAACACCTAGAGTCTTCAATTACCATTTTGTATTTACTTTATCACATATCTCTCCAAGTATGCATCCCTGAAGCCATGCATCAATGCTTCTTCTTTTCTGATGACTTTCAAAATAAGTTGCAAGCAGTAGTAAATCCCACCCAGAAACACTTTGGCATTTATGTAATTAACTAGAACTCAATATTTGCTTATGGTTTTTATAAAGGTAAAACAAAGTAAAATGCATACATCTTAAGGATTCCATTCCACCAGTTTTGACAAATGTATACACCTGTGTGTTCCAAATCCCTAACAGAATGTTGAATATTGCAATTGCCACAGGAAGGTCCATTATATCATTCCAGGCAATTCCTACCCTACTCCCAGAGATTAGCTTTGTGTCTTCTAGCACTTCATACAGATTGGATCATGTGGTTTTTAGGTGCAACATTTCTTTCACCCAGCACAATGCTTTTGGACTCAGCCATTGTTATGTGTATTAGTCCATTCATTTTCATTGCTGAATTGTATTCTGTTGTGTAAATATACCACAGTTTTTATTTTTAAAAATTGATTCTCCTCTTGATGGACTGTTTCCAGTTTCAAGTAATTATGTCTTTTATTTATATTTTTCCATATGTTTATCATTTCTCATTCTCTTCATTTCTTCTTAAAGATCTAAATTTCCATCTGAAACACCTGAAATATCTTTATTTTATCTTCATTCTTGAAAAGTATTTTTGTTGTATGTAGAATTCTAGTTTTACATTTCTTTTTTCTGTCAACACTTTAAAGATATTATTATGCTGTCTTCTGATTTTCATTTTTTATAATGAGAAGCAAGGGATAATTCTTATCATTATTTCCTAATATATAATGTGTCATTTTTCTTTTACTACTTTTAAGATTTTGACTATTATATACCTTATAATATTTGACCCGTGTGACTTAAAACATATATTAGTGGTGATGTATAAAATATTTTGCTTCCTATATTAGTTTTTGCATTACAAATGTTAAATAATAGGTATGTGCTTTTTAATGCACTATCCTTGAAATCATTCTGTAAAGAATTTTACACATTTTGCAAATACACATAATTTTTTATCATTAGTTTTTGGCTATTTGTACATCTATATAACTATATAACAATATACTATACATACACACACATATATACACACTCCTATTTACATATATGTGTACATATCTATGTGTATATAAAACATGTGCACACACATATCTTAATTATCTGTATTAATTTCCAGATCCATATTCCCAATTAATCTCTGAATTTTTACTTTTAGATGTTTCATATGTATCTCAAACCTCCAAAATGAAAAACACTATATTTGCCTAATCTCTAAACTACTACTTCTCTCAATAGTCTATATTCTCTTTATAATAGTCATAGAAGCCAGATCTTATAGATTTCACAGCCAGAACCCATGATCTATGTACATAGTTGGGAATCAATTATTAGGGTGTTTTTAAAAATTTATATAGATATTAAGAAGCACAGCATTTTCTAGTTAAAAGTTTTTCTATTTTTAAATAATTGCACATGAATATACTTAAAAAATTGATGTAGTTAACAGAAGAATAAAAAATCAATAGTGGTCCCTTATAAGGATGCACTGTAATTGTTTTAGTGGCTGCACTTGAGATACCTGTCGACTGGTTCTCTTCTTATCTATAAAAATTAAACTTCTCTGAACAATCCTGTATATGTAAATTGTTTTGACGTGTGTACCTAAGGGGTAAGTTCCTATTGCTCAAATTGTTAGGGTAAAGTGTGCGCATTTTCATTTAGAGAGTTAGTGGCAGATTTGTGTTAGAGCAGTTATACCAATTTGCACTATCAAAAAAGGTTTATTAAAGTGTTTTCTCATATCCTAGCTAACACTTTGCTTCATTAAACTAGAATTTCCATTTTAAATTATTATAAATAAATTAACTTATTGTTCCTTTTATAAGTTTTATTGTTTGGTTTTTAAAATTTTAATTTTATTTTGAATGTAAATAATGGAAAGACCTAGAATTTACTTAGATGCCACAAGTATATGGAGCCAAGGGTAATGAGAACTGCCCAATTCTGAATCTTCCCATAGATGTTCTACAAACAATACAGTAACAAGAACAAGAACAACAAAAAACCAAATACAACATAATCATACACAAAACAGCACAAATAAATACAATAAACCTACACAAAACCTCAGCCATGGGGCCACATGTGGCCTTCTGGATCCTTGAATGTGGCCCCTTTCCTAGGGGCTGACTTGGGGATCTGGAGGGCCACATGTGGCCTTGAGGCCACAGGTTCCCCATTCTTCAGCATAACTAGAGGACAGAGAATGCTCAAATTTCAAAATGCCTGTAAAAGAAAAGTATACCAAAATCCATTTTAGCAATATCTTATACTCCAAAGCCTTCATGAAAATCAGGGCATGGAGGAGAGGAAAAGTGGCTGGCAGGGACTAAAACTGATTTAAACTGATAGACAGAAAGTGAATGCCAACCTAAGTGTGAAAACATTAGGGGAAAAGCATTTTACATAGTTACTGAATATTTATATTCAATAACTTGTAACAGTTATGAATATTTCCTTGTAACAGTAATTGAATATTTCCTATTTTTCCACTCTGATTTGAAACTAACTACTCAAATTTCATGTAGATTCTATATCATGCTAATGCTTCAGATTATGCTTAATGGCAATAACAGAATCAGCATGGGGGGAATGAAATCATGTGATAGATTAAAACCTAACACTTAATAGTCTTAAATCTGCTGGAGCACTAAGTTGCAGCCAAGACTATAGGCAGTATCAAATGGCAAAACCAGTCCAGTGGGCATTAAGAATACCTCACCCTCAAATCACCCAATGTGTACAGCACTGAACACTGCCACTGGCTTCATTACTATGCTTGTTCCTCAAATTGCTGAAAGTTGCTGCTGAAGCTTCTGAGTCTTTTATGGAAATGGATTATCCACTGCCTCTCTTCCTTTGTGTCATTAGGTCTAAATTCAAATTCTTGATTTGGCACACTCAATTGGCCTGCCAAAAGTCATGCGATCACTTCTTGGACCCATGAAAGGCTAAAAAAATTATCTGTATTTTCTGGCCCTTTCTTTCACTTCTATTGCAGTAGGTCTCCAACCATGATTCATATTAATACAATAATAAATTCCCTCAGTCTAGATAATGGTTTACCATGCTAGGGCAGTACTATGTCCTTTCTAAATTAACGTCCACTATGCTTATTCACCTTCAATTTTGCAAAACAGAAAATATTTTGCTTTGCCAACATTTACATTAAAAGCGTTTCTAGACAATCCCAACTGACATCAGTCTACTCAGTGAAGCAAGTTGGTGGTTAAGTTATCCCAGTCGGCCCAACTGATTTGTGGATATTTCTAAAGTAGCTACACTGAAGTATTATTGCTTACACTTGCCTAAAAAGTTTACAGCATGTAAGCATTTTTTTGTGGTGTAGTTTAAATGTACAAAAATTTAGATTTCAACACATCTGGATTAGCATTTATCTCCACCATCTTACTAGCTTTACAATAATGAAGTCACGAAACTGATCAAACTCAGTCTTCTCATCTGTAAAATGGAATCACAAGGATGATGTACAAGAAAATGAGATATAGTTAGAAACATCCAGTGCAGTGCCTCAAAAATGGTGATCACTCAGTAAGCATGGCCATAATTATAATCACCATAAATGTTTTGATAAATATTGGTTCATACTCAAATTTGAAATTTATTTTAAGAAGAATATTTTTTTTCTATAAGAATTTACTCATTTCCCCACACTTTTGCTACTTCTGCAACTGTCAACTGATACCCAAGAGAAATGGTTTTCACTTCAATCAAAGGTATATAAAATGTTGGTACAATTGGAATTTTTTAGAAAATTGACTTTGATACAATTATTGCCAAAAGCTTGCTTTAGCTATTCAATTTTTCAGAAAGGCAGTCTAATGGATGGATTAACTATTAATCTTTCTATATTTTTCAGGCTTTAGTGTTGTATTAAGATAGCTCACTGGAAAGCCTAGTGCCTGGACTATATTATATAAATTCCCCACAGAAATGATTTTACTGAAATATGACTTAATGATTAATAATTTATAGTCTGCACTCAACCATTGAGAAGTCGGATGCATGCCAGTTCCATTTGATAAGTGCTTGCATTTCATCGCAATACCATAGAGAACAGCACCCACCACCATCCATTCATTCATCTAGTCAACAACCCAGGGTATTTTCATTCAGCATCAGAGTTATCCCTAGAAGAATCTTCTGGGATAAGTGACTGGGTTGAGAGAGAGAATTAGTACTGATGAAGACAGTACTGTGTTCCAGGATTTCTGTATGGTCTGATTTAATATTTATGACCTTGTGAGATATATGAGGGATTTCAAATTTTACATACGAGGAAAGTAAGAATCAGAGGATGTTACTGAGGTCTCATAGCTGGTGTGTGGGAAAATCAGGAGTAAAGGTGAATTTCCTATGGAGTAGTAATAGAAGAAGAAAAGGAAAACTATACTTGGACTATGCAATAAGAAGATAGGCTGGCAAATTGTATCTTGAATTTTCAATAACAGGTGTTTTAGACTACTTTCATTAATGATAGCACCTTGCCAAAAAGTTTCCAACCTCCCTTTGTGTATACTTTTAAGGACAATATATATAACAAACATAAGTTTAATAGTGGTTGTTAGCAATCAGAATGGATCCCTAAAAATATCAAATATAAAAGTTTTATTGTGATCAAAAAAGACATATTGATTTTGTTAATCCAATACTGCATAAGTTTAGTTTAGCTAATATATTAGCCCAGACTTTTACATCATGTGATAATCTGCAACAAAATCAAAGGATCTTAACATTAGAATGTTCCAAAATTACAAGGTATTGACATTATCAGTCAACATCTGGATCTATTTAAATCATCCCACTCAACTGTCAACAAGTCTGTGCTTCCACATTGTTAGTCAAAGGGAAGGTCTAATGCCCAAATTAACCCAATTTTTTTTTTGACATCTTTTTAGAAAGCTCTTTATTATCTTGAGCCAAATCTATTTTGGCTTCAGCTCATTGATCCTAGTTCATCCTTTTTGAATAATACAGAAGTCTAATTTCTCTTCCACATGAGAATAATTCAGATACTTGGAAATAGTAAGGTTCCACTAGAGTCTTTCCTGCCCCAACTATACAGTCTCCATTATCTTATCTGTGTATGGCGTCGTTTTACTTTAATTAATATTCTGGTGCCATTTAAAGATCCTCCAGTTTATGTATGTGCCTTTTGAGTGTGGTGTTCTTGGATTACGGTACAGTAGAGAAGGACTGCCTTCTCCATCTTCCTTCAGTATAAAAAGATTATATTAGCAGAAACAGATTAATATAGATTTGTACAGTAATGACCGGTAAGTAAAATCCTTGACAGTTTTTTTCTGCTACCAAAGCACACCTGTCCTCAACTGTACTTGTGGAGATGGGTTTAGTCCAAATTTCAAAGTCTTACATTATATTATTCTATTAAATTTGGTACACCATCCTAAAATGTTCAATTTTATCACAATTAAAAATTCACATATTTTATTTATTAACTATATCACAAATAAAAATATTTATTTCCCACCTATTATTAATATGTGACAATCACTGTACTAGGAATTTTCACTCTTATCATTTTATTCTATCCTTATTTAACCCAAGAAGGAATCCCAATTTTATGACTGAGAAAACAAGTTCAAAAGTATTTAAGTGTTATGACTGAGATTTCTTAGAATATTAGTAACAGAGGTTAGGATTTGAATGTAGATCTATCTAAGCTCAAACTTCCTGGTTTTATTTATCTATTTCTTCTAGGCTATTTTTCCACTCCACCTGAAACTGTTGATGTGTTGAATAAGCCATATAGAATAAAGAGGACTTAAGTGTGTCATGTCCATTGGTCAGCAGCCTTTGGAGAAAGATCCCAAGCCTTTATAAATCTGCCTAATTATAATACTATCTATCACATATTTTTTTTCATTTTTTGAGACATTTTATAAATTGACTTAACTGAACTCCAAATATATATATTTTACTTCATTTCACTTGTGAAATAATCAAGACTTGTGGTGAGAAAATAAAACATGAATAGGGTAGGTTCATGTACAAAGAAATATCCTAAGCAACCAGTAATTGCCATAAAGCCCATGTATTTTTTAAAAAGGTCAATCAACCTTCACCTAGAAAATTCAGTCCTTCACTTTTTTTTTTTTTTTTTTTTTTTTGAGACAGAGTCTCACTTTGTTGCCCAGGCTAGAGTGAGTGCCGTGGCGTCAGCCTGGCTCACAGCAACCTCAATCTCCGGGACTCAGCGATCCTTCTGCCTCAGCCTCCCGAGTAGCTGGGACTACAGGCATGTGCCACCATGCCCGGCTAATTTTTTTTTTGTATATATATTTTTAGTTGGTCAATTAATTTCTTTCTATTTTTGGTAGAGACGGGGTCTTGCTCAGGCTGGTTTCGAACTCCTGACCTTGAGCAATCCGCCCGCCTCGGCCTCCCAAAGTGCTAGGATTACAGGCGTGAGCCACCGCGCCCGGCCAGTCCTTCACTTTTGACAATAGAAGGAGCAGATTAGAAATAGAAATGCAATATCACCTCTCAGTTGATTGCTAAAGCAGGAAACAGTAGGACTCTAAAAGCATAACAGAATCATTCAGTTATTGCCTATGGAAGTGTTACTACAGTATAATATAGTAATTAATGTTTAACAACTATGAGTTGTGAATAAACTATTTCATGTACATTCAAGGATTTCTGTGTAAGGAATATAACTTTGAAAGGCTCATTAAATATTTTAGAGAAAAAAGATTTTGTACGTAAGAGAAAACTTTAGTTGTATGTAGCTTAGGCTTATAAATTATACTTATTCAAAGCATCTTGGCTTCCTTCGATAAAGTTTAATATATGAAATCTTACCATAAGCATGTTGGTATATGTGTGCATATTGTGCATATGAATAATTCTTAGAAAACTTTTAGTAAGTCTCAGTTTTGTGCATGGTATTGAGCAAGATATTTGGAAATAAGTAAATTTTAAAGTGAGAAATTTTGAGTTTTTATACCATTAGTTTGGGAAGAGAGTTCAAAGTAGAGATATGCCGGTCTTTTGAGTCCATATTCCTCTCTTTAAAATTGCCTTGTACCCTACCCCTGAAACATCTGTTGAAGGACTTGGGTATAAGCAGCCATTGCTGTTGCAAAAATGTCCCTCCCTCTGGTCATAAATGACTGAAATAAGGAGAAATGAATTTATAGGTTAATCTAGGCCAATTAGAGTATATATCTATTTACCTTTTAATTGAAACATAGATTATAGGTATACAGTGGGAACTTAAACTGAAAAATCAAATAAAGTTAAGGTTGTTGTAATACTTTGGTCTGTGCACATTCTGAGAAGGAAGCCATTTTTCAGGTGGAATGCAGTGGCATGAAAAGCAAAGCCCAGAAAATGTGTGATCCCATGAAAGGCATAAGTAGTCATCCCAGTATTTTATTTCTCTTTTTATTTCTCATTTTTATTTTCCATAGCACATTTATGACACAGAAATATACTATGTTTACTTTCCTTGAATAATATTTAAAATATCTCCCACTCAACATTTACTTAAGCTAGCAGTGGAAGTCTGATTCTTGCAATGAGTGGTGCCCCATTAATGTTAACTACCTTATCTTTTTCTTACTTTTAATCAATCGGTAAATAATTTATCAAAGTATTAAATAACTCAGATTTCACAAAAGTGGGAAATTCTGGAGTAGAACATAGGTATGAGCATACATGTGTGGTTGATTTCTGTCTTAGAAAAATCTTATAGAAGGCATTCAGCTAGGGCCAGCACTGCAAGAGAAAATACAGGATACAAAATGCCACAGTATCAAGTACAAAATTTCCTACCCTTCATTAAGATAATAAAATTACAAGGAGTGTTTAGGCAAACAAATAAAGAAAAATCAATTATTCAACATTGGTCACTTGAAGAGTAAATTTTAATAGGAATTAGACTGGAACAAATCAGCGAAGGACATATTTGTGTATGTGAATAATGAAAAGATTCATGAATGGGAATTCAAGTAATTATATTTGATGAACACTATTTTGAGTGGCCTGTAGGATGACTTGAATAGGTCAACACTACAATTGAAATATATGAAGACTACTAAAGCATCTCAAATACAGAATTACAAAGATGACTATCTTCAAGTAGGTATATAAATAGATATTAATAGTATTCAATATTAATAATGTAAAATTGCTGAAAGAAAATTGTTTTGTGTAGAGAGGTTGATGACAGAGAGAAAAACATCACAAGTAATTTTCAAGGTATTGAATTTGAGTTTTTGTTTCTACAATAGCTAAGATGTTAAAGAATGATTCTAATCATATACAAAGACAATGAATTTTGTTTTTACCTGTTAAGCTGCTGCCATTGGTGAAATTACCACATTGGCAGCTGGAAGAAGAAAGGGTTTTGAAAATGTACTTGGTAAATAGTCATTTGAATACAGTAATTAAAACTTCATGTTTGTCCATGATTCATCAGAATGACAGCTATAACAGAGGAGGAAGGCAAAATGTTAAGGGATATGAGAGTTAAAATTTGGGTTAAAATTTGACCTAGGCTAAAAATGAGACAAGGGAAGTAATGAGAGATATAAAAGGAGATACAGAAGAATGGGCCCCAGATCTGTGAAGACTAAGTGTAGGCAAAGAAAGTATAGTCAGTCGTTAAATACAGCTCACAGGGAAGTAATTGGATTTGTCTCTGGGGGAAAAAAAAAGATCTCTAGCAACTTTTGAATTCTTTTATTAGAGTGGAGAATTTAAAAGCAGGTTTCAGTAAAAAAAAAAAAAAAGAGTGTTCAAAAGAATGAGTAAAAGAAGCAATTGAGTTATTCATGAAATCACAAATTAAGTCTGATATAATACAAGTACAATAAAACTCAGACCAACTTAGATTTCTACAAAATTCAGGAATGTGTTCTTTAAATAAATGCATGCATTCACTTTGCTGATCTCTATTTTTCATATCCTAACCTTTTTAATTTTAAAATTTTCTTAATATGCCCACTTTTATAGAGAATTAAAGAAAATTAATTTCTTACAGGTACAAAATTGGAAATGTTGTCTTCACCAGAACCTAAGGGCCTTATCCCCTTCACTAGAGAGTCTTTTGAACTTATAAAACAACGTATTGCTAAAAAACACTGTGAGGAACATGAAGAAGAAGATTTAAAGGCAAACAGTGACTTGGAAGCTGGCAAAGAGCTTCCATTTATTTACGGAAACCTTTCTCAAGGAATGGTGTCAGAGCCGTTGGAAGATGTGGACCCATACTACTACAAGAAAAAAAATGTGAGAATTAATTGAAATTATTAGGACTACATTTTTATTTCATTTCCAGATATGCAAAAATGTAATTGAGATAGGGTATAAAAAGAGAATGAAGATCAGGGAAGAGCTAATTTTAGATTATACAAAACTGCGTAAGATATTTCATTTGTGGCACATACATATTTGAGAGTTTTATCAAAACTGATGTCTTACCTAGTTGAGTAGTTTATTTTGGGTAACTTTACTTCTTAGTAAATAGGTAAATATAGGTACTGATATGCCTTAATTTATTGACTTGTTTTAGGTGAACATGATAATTGACTATTTATGGTTATCAATTTTAAAGTAACTATAAAATGTCTAGAATATGTAGGATAATTTAAAATGTTCAATTTGATGAGCTTACTGAGAAGTTAGGAAAGTAAATTGTAACCTGTATCTTATTTATCATTTTTATTCATTCATACATGCATTAATTCAAACTTTATCTTAAGTCCAGAATGACTTGAGGCACCTACTTACATATGTATAATTCCAGAACAAGCACAAAATGCTATACATGAATAATTGTTTTTAAAAGGCAGAGATCTTTATGAACCAGTGAACCTGGAATGGTCATTAAGAAAGTAGAATTTGTGTGAATAGTTTGAAGAACACTTCAAATTTTAATAAGGCAAAGGGAAGACTTTCTATGAGCAGGAAAGAACACAGATTGATTCTGGAATGGGGAAAAGACAGTGATGCTATAACTGGAAACTTAGCTATGTTGCAAGTTGTGGAATATAAGATTAGATAATGGAGGTGTCAGCATGAATTTAATATGGTGATCAAAGGGACTGATGTGATGAATGCAATGTTTAAGTAAATTCAATCTGGCAGATTTTGGAATTATTCATGGTCTAGTTTTAATGAAACACCAGGGGCAAAAACAGCAAGAATAGCTTAGTATAAAAAATGCTATTATCAATGACACCAATCTATTTAAACTTTTAAGTTGTATTCAGTTTATTCTGCTAAAGAAGGCATAAAACAAATAATCATAAAATTCATAAAACAATTTCATCTTTTTTTTTTTTTTTTTTTTGAGACAGAGTCTTGCTTTGTTGTCCAGGCTAGAGTGAGTGCCGTGGCGTCAGCCTAGCTCACAGCAACCTCAAACTCCTGGGCTCCAGTGATCCTTCTGCCTCAGCCTCCCGAGTAGCTGGGACTACAGGCATGCGCCACCATGCCCGGCTAATTTTTTTTATATATATATCAGTTGGCCAATTAATTTCTTTCTATTTATAGTAGAGACGGGGTCTCGCTCTTGCTCAGGCTGGTTTTGAACTCCTGACCTTGAGCAATCCGCCCGCCTCGGCCTCCCAAGAGCTAGGATTACAGGCGTGAGCCACAGCGCCCGGCCGTTCATCTTTTAATATTAGAAAATTATTATATCTGGAATTACCTCTTTATGATGAAGAATTTAATGCTTTAATATTCCAATATGTTAGTTTATGTGATATAAATTTCTGGTTTAGATGCATCTAAATTATCTACAAAACAAGTTGGGCTTGATTTATAGAATATGTTTCTTTTTATTTCAAAGTACTAGGAGGTACAAATAATTTTGATTACCTAGATCGCTATTATAATGCTTGAGTCATGGTTCTAAGACTGCCCATCACCCAGATATTATTAATAATACCCATCAGGGAGGTTTGCACCCATCCCCTCTGTCTACCTCCCCCTTGTTGATTTCCATTGAGTTTTAGTTTCCTCTGTGCACTTGTGTGTTCATGGGTTAGTTATAATTTAATATTTTTGAATATTAACATAATTTAATATTAAATATAATATAACATAAAATATTAAATATTTAGTATACAATATAATATAATATTTATTAATTTATATTAATATAAATATTAAATATTTAGTATAAACTATAATATAATATTCAACACAATTGAATGTTTTTCCATTCTTTAGATACATCACTTAGCATAATGGTCTCCAGTTCCATCCAAATTACAAAAGGCATTAAGTCATCCTTCTTTATGGCTAAGTAATATTTCATGGTGTATATATACCATATTTTGTTAATCCACACATGAATCGATGGGCATTGAGTTGATTCCACATCTTTGTAATTGTGAATTGCGCTACAATAAAAATTCCAGTGCAGGTGTCTTTTTGATAAAATGCCTTCCTTTCCTTTGGGTAAATACCCAGTAGTGGGATTGCTGGATCAAATGACAGGTTGACTTTTAGTTCTTTGAGGAATCTCTGTACTGTTTTCCATAAAGGTTGTACTAATTTGCAGTCCCATCAACACTCCCTGTATCCACACCAGCATCTATTGTTTCTGGACTTTTTAATAAAGGCCATTCTGACTGGGGTAAGGGGATATCTCATTCGGTTTTAATTTGCATTTTCCCCGATGACTTTTCCCTTTATCTTCTACCTTTCCTGCTTTGCAATTTTTCTCCATGAGATCTCTGACAGGCTCTGGCACCTCTCTCTATGATTCATATCCATTCTATGTCTCTTCTCCTCTTTCCTTTGTCAGAATTTCTATCTTCCCTCTGGTCTGACAAGTAATGTCTCTTAGTCAGCCATTTTCTTCCTTTCCTATTTTATAGAATATTGTTAATGATTAATGTACTATTTCAATGCATTGGATCTTTTTTACTACTATAGTCCCACATTTGCTTTGCTCTGACATGAAATCTAACTATTTTTTACGTTAATTAAATTCTGAGATGAACCACCTCTGGAACTTTTAAATGCATCTCTGCAAGCCGTAGGGATATAGTGTTCTTCCTATTGTGCTAGTTCCGTGGGGAAACCTGGGAATGTGGTGTATGGCAAACAACTTTCCTAAATATAGCACTAGCAAAACAAAACAAAACAAACATCATAGATAAGTGGATATGCGTAAGCATTAATAAAAACAGTTTAATGTTTTTCCATTTGCCTTGGTCTATAAAAGAATATCAAAAGGAAGAAAAATATAGCTATCAGAATTCAAAACTGTAATGATCATTAACGTGTTGCATAATTGATGAGATTATAGTTCTGAGTTCTAATCTCACTTCATTTTTTTTCTTACAGACTTTCATAGTATTAAATAAAAACAGAACAATCTTCAGATTCAATGCTGCTTCCATCTTATGTACATTGTCTCCTTTCAGTTCTATTAGAGGAACAACTATCAAGGTTTTGGTGCACCCATATCCTTTCCTATTATTGCCTTGTTGACTATGCATTGAACTGTACTAACACCAAATGCAACTATACTATTATTCAAATATTGATGCAGTATTTTTCTCTTTCAAATTTATATATCATGTTAGATCGTATTGAAATCTGTATTATACTTCATTAAGTGTTCCACATTTGAAAATACATATAAAATGTATTTTCATGTACCCACATCAGTAAATATTAACAAATATTAATCCACATTGTTGTTCAATATGATTAATTTTTTTAACATTTAAGAATGTTTTTCCTTTCAAAATATTAAGGGGGTAAAAGAAAAAAAAAAAAACCCTAACAAGTATCATGCCAGTGCAGAAGGTCATGCATTACAAAGAGTATTAGGGATAGAGTGAATGACTAATAAAACTTTAATAACACACATAAAGAATATTTTATCTTGTGTGTATAAATATAAACAGATTATAGGAATGTATCTCTTCCAGAGTTATTTATTATTCCTTGACCATAACGTACCTTTTTCCGACTGTTAATTTTAATCAGTGTCCTGATTGATTGCATATTTATGTCCATGACCAATTTGCCAAAGTGGGGACCAGTATTGGAGTAAGTTATGTAATTTTAGTATATATACTATCATATGTAATCATATTTGATTTTTAATACTTAATTTAATAATATTATTTTATTTTAATTTAATAATATTAAATTTTAATTTAATAATATTAAATTATGTAATATGCTATATTTTCAAACATTACACAATTTAATATTTATTAATGTTTAATATAATATTTCAATACCTCAGATCTTTTTACGATTGCAACCCTACACCTGATTTGCTTCTGACTCAAATCTTATTTCTTTCAATTTATTATTAAGAAAACTATTACTTTCTCTTCCTTTCTGTTCTACTTCTCTGCTCTTTTCTAACAGATGGGAATAGTCTGACTTGCATTAGACTACATTGATGAAAGGCTCATTAAATTTTCTAGGGAAAAAGTCTTTCTTAAAGTTAACTCTTGAGATTTAACTCTGTTCTTAAAATTAATTGACTTTGGAAGGTAACTGTAACACTGATTCGCCTATAAAAAATCCTTGTATATATGTATAATAAGATTATATCTTACACAATCCTTTAATTATTATTAAGTTAATTATTATATAATCCCTATAGGTAGCAAATTAGATATTTGGTGTTTTCATAATTTACTTACAACATACATAAAGAGTATCGCCTCTGAGCCTGGACTTATTAAAAAAATTTAATAGGCAAATGTCATGGCTAATGCCATTAGACTTGGGCTAAGGTTCAAGGAGCACTTGCCTTGTTGATTGTTGTCTAATTGATTGGTGGTTAGTTGGTTTTGGCCTGACAAGCAGACCTGATCTCACCTTTCTGATGATTTATTCTCAAATACTAGATGGTTATCATAGACATAGTATAGTATTTCAGATGTGACATTCTCACCTTTAATATTTATATCAAAATTTTTCTGTAGGAATACTTTGCTTGGAATTTACACATTTGAAATAATTGTAAAACTCTTTGCAAGAGGTGTCTGGGCAGGGTCTTTTTCTTTCCTTGGTGATCCATGGAACTGGCTTGATTTCAGCATAACTTTGTTTGAGTAAGTATTTCTTTAAATTACACACACCTTAATGTCTTACTAAGCAAATGTTTCATATAAAATAATTGGGGTCTACAAAGATTTCTGCCTCAGATATACTGTGAGTGGAGAATATTTCAAAGGCATAGTCATAATGAGTTCTCTCAGGCAATTGTCTCTGAGTATCAGATATAGTCAGAGACAGTGTCCTCAGAAGGTGCAATGAAAATTAAAGGGAGGGGATATTTTCTGTTTTCTGCCTGGAACAAGAATGCTAGAGTTTGAATTTGTACATTTTATGTGATTTTTTGCAGTGAGCAGTGAGCAAAGAATTCCCTGAATATTTAGGAAAGGATCCTAACATTTGATTCTCAATCCCCAATCTATGTGTTATGTAGCTACATTGCTTAAGACCAGTAGACATGCTAGATATCAGAATACATGTATTTTAAACACTCTCCACCCTCATGCATTTTTCTTTAGTGTTACATACAGTTTTAATGATTTCATGTCTATTTATTTTTTCAAACTTCTATTTAGTGTATTCTGTCTTATAGCTATGGAAATGATCAGTGGCATCAAACCTCTATTAAAAACAATTTAAAATGATATTCTAATTGTAGAGTTTTGGTCAACTTTTTAAAATAACCTTTATAAAGAGCATAAATAGTGTCCTCCATGTTGAACACAATCTAAAATAACACCTCATATCATTGTAATTATTACCATTACTATTTTTACTAGTATTGCCATTTATTTCTGCTGCTTTTGCTGTTGCTGTTAGCTAACACTTAGCGAGCCCTTACTATATGCCAGGTGCGCCTCTATGCACTTTGTACATGTTAACTCATTAAATCCCCATAAAAAGCCTCTGAATCAGGAAGTATTATTAACTACACTTTACAGTTGAGGAAACTAAGGCAAGAAAGATTGAAGTAATTTTCCCATGTTGCACAGCTGGTTAGTGGTGGAGCCTAGATTTCTACACAGGCAGTTGGGCTCCAGAGTTTGTGCCCTTAGCCAATACACAGTTTGCCTTCTACCGTCATCATCATTCACCATCATCACCATCGTCATCATCACCATTTTCATATCATCTCTGTCATCATCATAAGTTTAAATACTTAAAATGAATTTCATTCCTTAAAAAAGCTGGCTATTAATTTTTCTTATTTTAACCTTTTTCCATTAATCAGATAACAGAATATTTGTGGATATAATATAAAATATTTGATATGAAATTAAGAGCATTCACAGTGTCAAGCTTTTGTAAACTCTCATAATTTAAGTTTGTAGGTTTATATTTAATCTGGCCACCTTGCACTGTGGCAACCTTTGTCTACTAGTCAATGGTAAAACTATATGCAAAAGTGGAGTAATGTGAGCAAAGGCATTGTATGAATATAGGATTTTAAAAGTATGTTTCAAAAAATATAAAAAGTCAAAGATAAGTAGGATAGACTCAATATGACCTCTAAATACTTTAACTCCACAGGCTTATATCAAGATATTCGCCTCTGAACTTCATTCTAATGCTTCAAACTGCAAGAACTTTGAGAATTTTGAAAATTATTCCTTTAAACCCAGGTATGAAATGGCAATGAATTCCTTTACCTCATTTTGTTTTATGTACTATAATGTATTCATTTGAACTTCCCGTTGTTGCTCAGAGGCAATGTAAAATTGAATAATGTTTCCACTTGGGATTTAGTTATCTGATTTTTCAATTTATTTGTCACTCCAAGAAAGGCAAGGAATATTTGACGGTTGTTCAGTACTTAAAAAAACAAAAAATATAGACATCATTCAAATATATTTTTAATTTTTAATTCTTATATCTTAAGTATGAACTTATAATATTGTCCATAGACTTCTGAGGCAAATAGCAGTCAGACAGATGTCTAAATCTGCTATCTTCTGTTCCTCGTCACATCAAGAAATCAGTTGAAATGAACAAAGTAATGTAAAATAAAATAAATATAAAATAAGTACCCTTTGCTCTGAGTGCTTGGATAGTTTGCACTTCACGTGCCACAAAATTCAGTCAGGTTCTTATAAATCCACTAAGGCTGTGACCACTTTGATGGAAGATACTGAAGACTAATTTACAGTTCCTATTTCTGAAGATATCCTAAAGGGAGCCCACCAATACCACCTAATGCATTGTTCTGTGCGAATCAAAACAATCAGATAAGAACAACTCCACTCACAATCTTTTGGCTACTATGAGTTAGAAGTATTATGAAATAGTTGTATCAAGAAACAAACATAACAAAACCAAAAATAAGATCTATAGGTAACTTCATGGACCAGAACTCTAGGATCAAGGCCAGACAAATGTATGGTGTAACTTGAAGATCAGGATGAACAAAACAGACAAACAGATTGGAGGACGTAGTGAGGGATTCATAACCTGTGAATATACTAAAATATTGACTCATACACACTAAACCAGTGAATTGTAGGGTTTGTGAATTACAACTCAATAAAGCTATTTTTAAAAAAATGGTTTGTAGCATGGCAGCTTTACCACATCTAGTGAAGGAAACAAGTAATGAGATTTACCCTGGTAGAAATTGCCACAACTTTGGCTTTCCTAGTCCTCCCAAAATGTTGCTAGAATGTAAGACTGCATCACCTGCATTTTCATCTTAGGATCAGAGGTAAGGATTATAAAAGAAATCAAGTGAATTTAAGTTAAGACAAGAATTCTTTCACTAATGTTGGGGTTCACAGGCTAGTAGGGACTTACTACTGTTTTTTCCAGGGATATGGAGTATATGAAAATGTTTTGCAATACAGAGAAACAAACATACTATCTAATATAAAAAAGTAATCCTCTTTCTTTGAAAAAATATTGGCTTAAGGCATAGAAGCAAGCATAGAAAACATCTATTTTGTGGTCTCGATAGAAGAAAACCTTAACTCTCCCCAGAAGAATATGAAAATGAGATAACAAAATAGGCAAACATAAATAAATGTAAAGCAAAAAATGTGATTAAAATTATAATACTCTAGGTGAATATTAAATGGTAATAGAAACAGTAAAATACAGCACTATTAGTGCATCAAACAAGAATAACTGTGTAAAGAAAGACTAGGGGTGTTCTGTATTAATACAGTAGAACCAAAAATGGGATGTAGTAATGAAGGAGAGAAAACTCAATTCTATCTTATGGGTAATTGGTGATCCTAAAAAAAGGCCAGAGTAAATGTAAAAGGTAAATTATTCAAAAATACAGTAGACAGTTTAACAGCTCTTTTAGAATTTGTCTAACAGGTTTTCCAGCCCTCACTGGAAGACACCCCTACCCAAAGAAAATACAGTAGAAAAAAATCTAGATTTATTAACTGGAGAAAGACTACAAACGAAAGGACCCATCTCATACTAGATAAAAAAATAACTAAAAGATACATTTAAACATATTGTAAACTTTTATAAATTTAAAATATTAAAGAATAAAAGTATTATAAAATCCTACGAACAAAAAAATTAGAGAAGCCAATTTAATGGAAAAGTCATCCTTAGACCTCTTGGTACTATTAAACTGGAAAAGGCAGTGGAGTTTCAGAACTTGCAGGGAGTGTTGGCAGGGAGGTTGAGAAACAGAATGCTATACCTGCCTGTGATTCATATGTGAAGTCAACAGAAAGATATCCTCAGCCATGCAAAATCCTGAAACTGTACATGTGTCTTTCCCAAATATCTGCTGAAAAAAGTATGAAAATATAGTGTTAAATAATGGCAAGATTTCATTTCAAAAGTCATTGCAGTGAGCTCTGAAATCATTTCAACAGAGAATGGATTACAAATTACTTCTGTTAGTGGGTTGCAAAACAGGATGCGAATATTATAAATCAGAAGTTATAACAAGGACATCTGCAGGTCATTCTTGAACTAGTGACATATTTTGTTTATGTTTTAGAAAACTTTAAAATAATTGCCAACTTTATAAAACTTCTGGTCATTTTATCTAAATTAACTTGGATGAATTGTCAACATATTCACCTGTGCTGCTGAACGGAAACCACCTGCTATAGTTGAGAAACAGCTGACCTTTCAAATCACACACATTCATTCAAATCCCCTCAACTCCCTATTTGCATGAATTTATGCTTCCTGTCAAGCCTTTATAAGGATTTGAATGTTACCCTTCCTAGAAATCATGAAAGACAATATATAATGTAAAAAAAAATAATAATTCAGCAAGCATAACTAGGACAAAAGTCCTAAATTACATTAAAAACAGAAATGGAAATACGAAAAAGTGAGAAAGTAAATATGGTTTTTTTCTTATCTTAAATGGTGGGACTACAGTAGATATAGCCTTATTTTTGATGTAGAGGTTTGCGTGTGATTCAAAATAGGAACTTAAACTTGATAAAATTTTTCAAAAGATGTAGTTTTTCTAAAATAGTAAATAAAGGAAATCATATAATAGTATTTAATTATATATTAAATAATATAATTTATATTTATAATTAATATTTTAATTTATAATTATATATTAAACAATATAATTTAATTACATATTAAATAATATAATAATATAATATAATATATTATTATATAATTATATTATATAATAGTATAATATATTATATAATATATTATAATTATATAATACAATAATATGTAGTGTGATATAATATTATATTAAAAATATAATAATATAATATAAATAATATAATAATAAAGGATAGGAAACAGTAAACCATAAGGAAAATATAGAAATCAAATAATAAAATGGTAAAAGTATACCAGAAAGTAAAGCTAATTTTCAAAAATACATACAATTGGGTTAAATATTTTCTGTCAAGGGGGCAGAAACTTTAATATTAAATCAGATATAAAATTAAACTCCATTAGATACATAACTAAACACAATGATAAAATAAAAATAAGGGAGAAGTTATACCAGAAAATTAAAATCAAGATTGCCATGTGACCAGTACATTTCTAACACTAATCTGAATGGCAGATAATAATGAAAATTATTAATAAATTTAATTCTGTAAAAATTTGATGGTGACAGTTGCCTTCAAACAAAATGTTACCACTAAAATTAAAGCTCCACAAGAAACTGGGTATACTGTGGATATATATATCTGTTTGTGTATATACATATATCCACATATGCATACACATTATATATCCTTATAATTCTAACAAAATAATATGAAATAAATTTGAGAATACAAGTATACAAAGGACCCATTACAGTTACCAAATAAGTACATAATGGAAACATACATACTTTTAAAATTTATTTATGGTGGTAACCACAGAAATTAAAGTGATCTTATATTGGCAACAATGTTTTTTTAAATGTCCCAGTTTTAGTGAAAGCTTATAGCCTGATTTACACTTCGTTCAACATCTCTTAAAAACAATTTGAACATATGTATCAACACTTAAACGTGGTTGTATATTGGACACAGAAATTCTATTATATTTCTAATATGATATTTTAAAAGACTTGCTGATAGTTAAAAAAACATAATGGTATAATCCTAAGTGGCACAAGTAGGCTATAAACACATATTTCAGTGCAATGTCAATAAAAATTGTATATTTAATCTAGATTTTCACACTTTTTTGCCACAGGAATGACTTTATTTCAATCCTATCCTATTTCACTCAAGAAATCTAATCAACTGAGGTCACTTCTCACAATAATATATGAATTAGGTGTTATTATTTTTCTCATTTTCAAAATGATAAATCTGAGGTATAGAAATGATATTAATAACTTGTTCAATATCACAGAGCTAATACATTTTCACTCATTATTAAGCTTATGACACGGCTGGATGGTATAAGAAGTTGTAACTAAGAGAGAAAAGCTGCTATTCTTTATATGGTAAAGAGAAACAAACAACTAATTTGAAATATTGTAGCTGAATTATTTCATCAGGTATTATAAATCAGCAATAATATAGAAACTTCACAGTTTTATTGATTATTTATTAGACCTAAATAAAGTAAATTAGATTGTAAGACACAAAGCTGTTGATTTCAATGGAGCATGCATTGCCATGGAAGAAGTTTGCTAATGCTGGTTTACTAAGATGTTTTACTTTATCAAAAACAACTCTTTCTCTTTTCAGGTCTGCAGTCCCTTGTAGGGATCCTGATTCGTTGCTTGAAGAAACTCACTGGTGTCATTATCTTAACTCTATTTTTCCTGAGCATATTTTCTCTAATTGGGATGGGGCTCTTCATGGGCAACCTGAAGCATAAATGTCTGCGATGGCCCCAAGAAAATGAAAATGAAACTCTGCACAACAGAACCGGAAATCCATATTACATTCGGGGTAAGAATCACTTGCCATCTAAGTCAAAAAGTAAAACTTTTCTTAAAGGCAGAGCAGTCTTCCCAGAAATGTTGAACACTCAACATTTTGCTGCACTTCAATGGCTTTTTGGCTTTTGCATCAGATGCTAAGTAAAAAAAAGGCCAGGATATTTGCTCCTTTCTTCTCATCTGGAAAGAGAGATATTTATCTTTTTTGGAGATCAAAATGGACTTCAGATATGCCACTAATTCAAGAGTTGATATCATTTCTTGCCTATTTTTCAGAAACAGAAAACTTTTATTATTTGGAAGGAGAAAGATATGCTCTCCTCTGTGGCAATAGAACAGATGCTGGGTAAGTGGTGTTAATGTTTTCTTCCTTTCGGTCAGTATCACCTGTCAATACTACCAGTACTTATTGAATGATTATTGGTTTTACTGTCGGTTTCCATCTGATTACTTTAGCTCATTTTATCACCAAACCCATGCGGAGAAGTTGTTTTAGTGCATCCAGGCTGCTATAACAAAATGCCATAGGCTGGGTAGTTTAAAATCAATAGAAATTTATTTTTCACAGTCTGGGACACTAAGTCCAGGTAAAGGTGCCAGCAAATTTGGTGTCTGGTGAGGGTCTATCTTCTGGCTTATAGATAGATGGTGCCTTTTTGCTGTGCACTCAATAGTCTAAGGGGCAAGGGGTTTCTCACGGGCCCCTTGTCTAAATGCACTCACCCAGTTCATGAGGGCCCCACCTCTGTGACCTTATCTACCTCTCTAACCTTGAGGGTTAGAATTTCAACATACAAATGTTGAGGGTACACAGACATTCAAACCGTAGCAGAAGTATGCCATATGGATTACTATTAATCCAATTTTATAGAAAAAGCAATAGGCAGACTAGCAAAATAATTAATTCAAGGTCAAGAAGCTAGTAAATGACAGAGCCGAAACTTAAAGATCTGATCTTCTGTATTTATTGTGTCTCAGAACTAGTGAGCATTACCAACATATACAATGTGAATCTGTTCTTTGTCTAGAAGCTTTCAGAGAAATGTTAAAGATATGCTGCTATTTCACTTATTTCATGCCTTGTATACATTTTAATGCTATAATTTACATTAATAAAAAATACTTGTTCTCAAAAACAGTATGTATAAATAATTTTCCAGTGAAATGACAAACCCTCATGTCTTAGTGTCCTATAATTTCAGATGAAAATTATAATCCAGAAGGTAGAGATGGGGCCCTTGTCATCAGTGACTCATGTAATTTCCTTCTGTTGCTTTGCTCAGCCTGGATGACTGGGTGGCCATCCAGAGGCTCACCTCTTTGGTAGGCTCTGGGGCCCAGATTGACATAAGGCACATGGGGGAGAGGAGCATAAATTATATCGTTTAGTTAAATTCAAGTTATTTAGACATTTTATCACTTGCTCGCACATTTTTTGTTTTGCCCAGTTTCTGCTGGACTTCCATTCTATTCTCAAACCCAAATTGTGAACCTATCTCTTTTGTCCAATCCTGCATCAGCTCATTGTTTTTATGTACATTCCAAACTCAAGTAAGACCTGAAATGCATTTTGAAGGTACCCAGTCATAGATATTCAGAATGCCATGATATATTTCAAGTCAAAAGAGAAAGTCATGCAATGTTTCACTTGTGGCAATCATATCTTGCTGCATGGCTTAGGACAACAACGAAACTTTATTTGCTCAGACTCTCTAGGTCAGCAATTTAGCAAGCCCCAGTGCACAAGTGCTTTTTAAACCTCTTCTCGTTCCATTAACAAACGTCTAAAACAAGTCACATGACCAAACCCAGAATAATGTGGGAGGGAACTGCACAAGGGCATAGGGAGACGGAAGCATGATTTATTGGGCCACTACTGTAATAATTGACCACAGCACCTAAGCCCCTCAGTACATAAAAGTTATGAGGATGCCCTGAAAGGAAATGAAATAAATATTTAATCTGTTCTATCTCTCCAAGTGCATAACTGCATATAATTTATTGATGTGATAAATATTTTCTCACCCTTAAATAATGGGCTCTAAAGGTTTGAGATGAGATCATTTGAAAATTAAACCTCTATTACTGCAGTTTTATTTTTATCAGTACTATTTTCCACCAGTTATACCTTCACTGTGACGTTCAGATATTTCCCCTTTGATATTGGGTAGTGAGACTATAGTGATAATACAATGCATTGCATTCTTGAAACTTTTTAAGACAGTAAGTTTTAAATATTGTCACCACAAAAAATAAGTATGTGAGATAATGCATATGTTAATTAGCTCAATTTAGCCATTCCACAGTGTATATATATTCCAAAGCATCATGTTGTACACAACAGATATACACAATTAAATTAAAATTATAAAATTTTAATTTTTAGTGAAAAAAGAAATACAAAAAAAAAAGGCTTGACAAAAACCACTTGTGAGGCCTTATTTTAACTTAATTAACACTGCTCACTTATATCAACTTAAAATCAAACTGATTTGCGGCATTTTGACTGGAAATTGGGAGAAGACTACTCCCTGTGGAAGAGTGAGCCCTCTATTATTCATGGGCAGATGTTCTATTTTCATAAATTTACCATAACCTGAAAATCACCTAACAGTAAGCAGTTTTTCTTTTCTTTCTCTTCTTTAGTCAGTGTCCTGAAGGATACGTGTGTGTAAAAGCTGGCATAAATCCTGATCGTGGCTTCACAAATTTTGACCATTTTGGCTGGGCCTTATTTGCCCTATTTCGGTTAATGACCCAGGATTACCCTGAAGCACTTTATCACCAGGTAAGAACGGAGAGAATCTGCACTGCACTTAAGAATGGCACCATGCCCACCTTTCTAAAATAATGGCCAAATGCAATTTTATTTTTTTATTAAACTTTTATGTGGAGAAGAGTTTGAAGACAAAAGAAAAGAGAACCATAGTTACTGAATGTCAAACTATAGGCTGGCTGCTGTACTAGGTTTGTGTTTTGTGTACGATATCTTATTTAATCTCTGCAATAATTCAACATGGTCAGTGTGTGTGTGTGTGTGTGTGTGTATCTCTGTCTATACTTGCCTTTTATATGAAGACACTGAAATTCAGTGAGGTTGGGTAGCTGCCCAAAATTTACAACAGGTGAATCTGTGAGAGCTCAGATTATTGTCCCGCTCCAAAGCCTGTGATATTACACAGTTGATATTAACTAAGTAAAGAGCATTTCTAGGTACTAATTCTTTAGTTAAAACTCTTTGAATTTGTGACATTAACATGTATTAAACAATTGTTAACTACATATATAGAATGTTCCGATTCTCTTTATTCTTCTATTTCTTCTCATTCCATTTTACTGTTGAGTCATGCTCCAATTATGATAACAGAAGGAAGGCTTGCTGTAATGAGACTTGAAATTTAAATTCTGAGAGTCTGTCTTTATAACTAATTATGTGTGTGCCATAGTTTCTCAGAAAGTTATAAGATTCATTAAAATGGACATTCAGTTTTTATTTGAAGTGAAGTTTCATTACAGTAGAATATACAATGTTATTATCAAAGCAGCATAGTATCAAGAGATATTAGATAAAAAGATGTTAGTTATCAATTCCCAAAGTATTTAAAGTTGAGGTAGAATATTCTTTTATTAAATGTGCATAAACACAATATTTGTTTTGATTGACTTGATAAATTATAGGGCATGTATGTGTGTATACTGGTCATTAATAATGATAGGATAATGTGATGTATTTTGGGCATTGACAAAGGTTCATAATCTATTGTTAAATGGAAAACAAGTGAACAAAACATACATGTAGTACAACTCTATTATTGGTATGAATAAAAAATACATGAAAATATTACGTTATATTTTTGTACAGACCATATTTTTTCCAATTTTGTTAGATTAGTATTTATATTGTTATTTCCCAATCTTTTAAACAAGTATTAGTGTTTTCCTCCATAACACTGAGAGCTTATTTCTAAAATAATCTGTCCATGTTATCCTTCTAAAAATCCTTCAGTGATTTCCAAATTCCTGTGGGAGGAAGTTCAAAGTCCATATGCATGATACATGGTGCCCTTTAAGAGCTAGTGTCTGCATACTTCTCCAGATTTATTTCCTAACAATATCCCAATATATACTTTTACTTCAGTATGAAAAAGACTTGCTATTTCCTGAATGAGCTTTTCTCCTAATTCCTAATTACAATGTATGGTGTACCCTTTGCCTACATCCAGATTTCCTTCTATCGCCTTCAGTCTCATGCCTGAAATTCATACCTCAAAAGGCAGGATTTCTTCTTTGAACTTTTCCCCAAGTTTTCCATTCAGAGTAAGGCATTTTCCTGCACTGGAGTCCTGCAGTCCACTACAATTTCCTTGGGTAGTGTTATTTCAGATGCTTGTCCAGCTATGTGCCCCACTAAAAGATAAACTACCAGAGGAGAAATATTTTTTTCTTATTTTGACTTTTGTGTTCTCGGCACCTAATACATAGAAATGATTAATGATTTAATAATAAAAAAATACAAGTGAATATTTATGCACTATAATACTTTATATATTAATAAAGGTCTTGCCTTCTCTTTATAGCCCTAAAAATGTGTTAGCTAATTTTCTTGTTAGCATTGGTTTAAAGGCAATCCTTTTTCTCTACCATTGAATTGGGGAACCAGTCTGGGAGTGTCCTGGTGTTGGAGCACTGAGAACCTTCATTATTGTACTCTTTTTATTGACTAGTGGAGATAGAGTTTGTTTTGATTTGGCTTGAATTTATATTCGAGCATTGCCCTAGACTGAACTAATTATGGCTAGGGATATTTAGCCATTATTCCCAGAGAGAACAATTTTGGGGATTATTATATTCCAGTAATTCAAAAAAATATTTATTTGATTCAAATACTCTTTGATGCACCATTAATATAAGTATTAATTAAGACTATTCCCATATTTTTCATAAAATGTTCATGTATTTTTAATCAACAAGGATAAATCAGCAAACAAAATTTTGCATTTTTAATGTTCTACTTATTTTTTTAATCTTTAAATTTTCTGGTCTATCTTAGGTAATTATTATGAAATAAAAGCTAGTCAGTGCTCAGTTTGGAAATATAAAATTTCATATTTTTTCTATCCATAAATATCCACTGTAATGACTTTATATAAATGAATTATATGACATTCTCATATAGCTTGTCAAAAGGTTCTTCACTAAAGAAGGTACTCTGATATCCATACAAATATTTCTGCTTCTCACCCCTGTATAGACCTGACTTTGCACTTTGCTGTGATTTTTACATAAAGTAATGTTCAGAAGAAAATAATCTCCAAAAATTCTCTGACTTGATTAAACTTCATATATTTAAAAATTCTACTGCAAAGATAATAACTGTATCAAGACTGTCTAGCTTCTTTATTGAGAGATGATAATTTTCCATTCAGTGTGTTTTTTCTATTTTTTTGTTTTTCTGTTCTGAAATATTTTGTATATAAAACTTATAAAAAAATACTATAACACACTTACATATGCTCATATTAAGAAATAAAGCATTATCTATACAGTTGAGACTCACTGGAAGTTTTTTCTGATTTTATCAGCTTCCTTCTGACCCAGGGGATATCACTTACATTAATTTGGATTTTTTCTATCTTAATATATTTCTTTACAGTTTTCTTACATATTTATATATCCCCACATGAAATGGGTAAGAAGACATAAAAAAGTCAAATATTCACCCTAATTAACTTAATTACTAAATTGTTCCCTTGGTTTTATAAACCTTGCATTACATGTCTAAAGCTGAGGAACTTTTGTTTATTTCTTCAGGTAGAACCAGTGCTTAATCCATCCCGTGATTTCATTTCACTTTTGGCTAAATAATTTTGATAACAAAGTATCATTTTTAATCTTAAAATGAGAGAATACAGCAAGATAAATAACATTTCCCTCTTGTGTCTTATATTCTACCTTAGATCCTTTATGCTTCTGGAAAGATCTACATGATATTTTTTGTGGTGGTAAGTTTTTGGTTTGCCTTTTACATGGCAAGTTTATTCTTGGGCATACTCGCTACGGCCTATGAAGAAGAAAAGCAGACAGCTGCTGAAAAAACTAAGAAGATTGAACCAAAATTTCAACAGACTATAAAAGAACTTCAAGAAGAAAATGAAGCAGCCCAGGTATAATATTTTTTAATGCTTCTTAGAATCACAGTGCTAGAGATATTTTCTCAAAGACTTGGCATATATTATTTTCTGGAAGATGGTCATATTGGTGTTACTACATGCTCAGAAGATCAAAAATGATTTCAGTAAGAGATCTCACTTTTGCTACATGACATTCCCCTCCTTAATGTCCTGTAGTGAGAGTAACTAGCATCTTTAAAGATTTCTTTAATTTATATATTTTTTGCAAAACGTGTATTGCTATAGCTGATGCACTATAGATATATTATGTTTTTAGAATTTGACTTCTCTTAATACAGGTGTAGTTTATTAATTCAAAGCTATTTCAGACAGCACATTAGAATGAACTTAGGAAAATGTCTGTGTTTAACTCAAAAGTGATACTGGCTTCCATAATTTAAAAATTATGAAGTACTAAAACAATAGACTCAAGTTTTAAAATGATAAAAAGTGTACTTTCTTGGCTGTCTAGTTCTTTCAAAAGGAAATGCACTGTGCATCATGATATGGGAATCATTATCCATGAATCATTAAATCCATGATTAGTCAAACTTAATAATGTTTGACTGTAATTTTCCATTACCTTAGTGTTTCATTTGAATATTTTTTTCATGTTTTTAGCCTCATAGCCAAAAATTTGTCCTACAAATCTGAAAGTATTGGCTGAAATAGCATTAAGGAAGTTAGGGAAAGTCATCTTTAAAAATTTAAACTGTGCCATAAGTGTGTTAAAAGAAAGAACAGGACTGAGGAAAGCAACCAGAAGGAGCTTTCTCATATCCTGCAGGACCTGGCTATCTCTCACCTCATCTTCAAACTACCTTTCTGGTAAATGGGATAAGGGTCTGTATTGAGGACACAAGATAGATAGGAGCCATGCCCAGAACCCTCCCATATAAAGAGGATAAAAAGAGATAGGGAAAATAAAGGACCAGCACATACTATGTCACCAAGTGGAATGGATAGTAAGGCTGCCTAGGAAGTTCACTGATACCAAAGGGCCTAAGTCAAAAAGGGGCAAATGTTAACTCCTCTATATTTATATGTAACCTTTTCATTAAGTCATCTTTGGTGAAGAAGCTTTAGATAGCCATTGTGCCAAAAAGTGGGGCCTGAATAACATGTTGTAGCCTCATACTGAATGACCTGATGAACACTTACATGCATACCATTGAACAAGAAGCAATTATGGGCTGTGTGAACAGAACATGTATAAAAAGAGACTACTGAGTATTGCCATTATATTACTCGTGAGTAAGTCACAGAAAAACAAATTTCAACATCCTTCTCTCTCTAAGAAATGAATAGGGTCCTTCAGATTGAATGATTAGGGTCTGAATGATGTGTTGAATGTGTGATTTGTACTGAAGTGGCATTTCAGAATCTTAAGGGCTTATGGATACACTCATATATATCCAAGAGCATAACAATACTACTCTTATCCTAAGATGAAATGCTCTACTAACTCTGCTCATGAAGAACTTGGATATTTCCCAATTTCCCAATATCTCCATTCATTTTTCTGCTCTGGATCACAGAAAACCTTTCTGGTTTTAATTAAAATTTTTCGATTATAAAGAATTACTTTTATTGGAAGAGTCCTAGAACATTTTGTCATACAGAGTTTTCTCAGAAGTAACAGTATAAACCATTTTTACAAGATTCATTTTCTCTTTCTTTTTTTATTTACAAATTAAAAAAACAAAAACACCAGAGAGAAAAGAACTTAAACTGGAACATAATGAGGACATTTTAGATGACTGATCTGATTTAATGTCAGATTCCAATTCCAACGCTGGAATTGGGAAATTACTTGATGCTTTATATTCTCATATTATAGGAAAGCAGTAGATCATCTTGGCTAAAAGTACAGTTCTACAGCCAGATAAGTATAGATTTCAGTGCATTTTAGCCACTTAACAGATGTATGATATTTGTGAATTCTGTTAATCTTTCTAAATTTCAACTTCTTTATATGTAAAATATATATAATTATAGTAGCTGTCTTACAGGTTGTTGGGAGGCCTAAATGAAATAAATGCATGTAAAGAAGTAAGCAGTGTTTAGACTACACTAAATGACTGAAAAATGTTATAAAAATATTAATTAAAATTCTTATAATATATCAATATAATACATCATATTAAAGATAGCTTTTACCCAAACTGTCATACTCAGCAGTCCATATTAAGATTGATTGATTTTTGTAGAAAAGAAATCTGTCTTTGAATATACTCACTCTTTGGAAATAAATTATCTCATAACAATACAATAATATTTATATTATGTGATATTTATTGCTTACTGTGTGCCAGATTCGATGTTAAATGCTCTACATACATTATTTATTGCTTTATCCTTGTGACAACCCTTTGAAGTATAGCAATTATCCCAATATCTTACATGAGAAATTGACAGTCTTCAAAGTAGGAAATGTAGAGCTAGCCAAAATATTTAACCAGATATTAAACTTTTTTATAGTTGTACCCTACAAAATTTAATTCACATGTGATATATATTATAAAAATCAATGGCTATTTATAGGGAACACAGGAAGGCATAACTGTCCCAATAGAGAAAAGCCTATCAACAAAAAATTCATAAGTCTTTGACTATATTTGGGAATAATTAAAATAATAATAACAGTAGAGGCAGCATATAATGTTTACTGAATATCAGCTATGCACCAGACATATAATGTGTCCTCATGCATTCTCAAGTTTAATCTTCATTGAAGAGTTCTAGCTGCAATGTTTGATCTATAATCTCTGGTTTCTTGATTTTTCAACACTGAGGAATAGAACCCATTATGCACCACTTTACTTCCTTATGTTGGAGACTCAAGGCTGAAACAGTATCATTCCATCGATTACACAATTTGCTGGTGAAACTTTCCTATGAGTTGCCAGCTACTGGCAAAACCTCAGGAAGAGAATCAGCTATACAAAATTGTAGAAATACAAATTCTTAAAAATTATTTGCCACATTTAAATTAACATTCTTATAGCTCATCTAATTAATTAAAACATTACTGATAATTGTACTAAGCACTGAAGATAAATATTTGTGATAAGTACAAATACAGTGTCTATATTCATGAAGCTAGTGGTCTAATGGGGAGATAGACTATAAAATTATCATAAACCCAAAATTATATCTCTAGGACAAGAAAGTATGTGTTTCCCAGTGTTATGAAATAGGAAACCCAAAGCACTGTATACAATATATTCTTCCCAGAATCTTAGCTGAGTCTAATAAGCTTATTAATCTAATTGCTTTTTTCCAGAGACTATAGGCAAGATTGGAACACATTAAATTACCCTGAAAGGACACAAATTACCCTGAAAGAACACAATCTGCCAAGTCAAGAATGTGAAAAATTCTATAGCATAAAGGATCCAGTATTTTTAACAAATAAATTATTTAGGAAAAAAAATCATTTAAAGCTACAAAATATTGATGGGCACTGAAGTTGCTTCCACATCATACCCCTGTAATATCCTGAAATTTATAATAATAATAATAATAAAGTTACAAGATAGACCTGACAACTAAATACAATGTGTGGACCTTGTTTATATTTTGATTGGAAAAAAATTAAATACGACAGAATGTTTTGGAACAATGAAATAAAATTGAGTATAATTTGGGCATTGGATAATATTAAGGAATTAATAATTTAGCTTGTCGTGGTAATAGCATTGTGATTTTTTGCTTTTTAAAAAGCTTTATCTAAAAAGCATATGATGTCTGAAATTTGATTCAAAATATTTCATAAAACAATTAGGATGAGGAACAAATGAAAAAAAGAAAAGAAGAAATGTTATTAATTGTTGAGACCGGATATTGGGTAGTTGGTGGTTCATTGTATTGTTCTCTATTTTAATAAATTAAAGGAAACGAGGACAAGTGCAATAAAGCAGAGACATGGTACTTTGAGAGCCTTTAATAAAATATTTTTCCGAGTCAGAAAATGTCTCATGAGGAACTGACACTTGTGCTGAGATGTGAAGAATGTGTCCAATGTAAATAGAGGGAAGGTGCAGGGTGAGTCAGAGGGTTAAGACATCCAGCAAGGCTGCGGTAGAGAAAGTATCTCCAAATCCAAGGGAAACGTGTCAGGTATTCATAGGTAAAAGTAAGAAATGTGGCTGAGTTTCTCCTTATTCAGACCTCCCCTTCAAAAAACAAACAAAAAAAAAATGTAAACTAGTTTTGAGAAGAGGAATTCTAGACCCTTTTTCCAGTTTAATTTTAATGTCAGGCTGTAAAAAATTCAGGCATATACCCTTATTAGTGCTTAAATTTCCAAAGGAGTAGAGTTATTGAGTTATCATCCTCTCAATTTTCACTGTGAAATAGCTATATCCTTAATACTTGGCCAATGTGTGGCATTCATTCAATATGTATGAGAAGCTCAATCGAGGTAAATATATTACTAGACAGATATGTGCTTCATTCATTTTATGTTCTAAAATAAATCCATAGTTCAAGCCTAATTAACAAAGAATTGAGTATTAATTATATCAACAACATTATTACCACCTCCTCCATGTCCCCTCACCCCCAATTATATTTATGTTTGGTATGATTCCAACAAACATTGTCATTATCTGAAACAGCTCTATAAGCAGTAATTTTTCTCTGTTAAGGATATAATTGAGAATATTATTTACTATATTACAAAGTATAATCTTTACAAAGATATATATCTAATCCCTGTCAGATGTTAATATAAAAAAAAAGTTACTTCTGTTGGTTTTTAGCTCATGAAAATTTGGAATTGCATACGTTATAACTTACATTTTATATAGCCTTGTAATTCAGCTAAAAAACATACTTTCTGGAATAAGCATGGCTTAAGTAAATAAACCAACCTCACATCCTGAGCTTTTAGCTTAATTTTTCAATTAAAAAAAAAGTGAGGGAACTGAGCTGTGTAGATCTGCAGAATGTGTCATTTTACTGATGAAACTCAGTATGCAGTACAATTGGTTTTAACCTCCTCTAGCTCTAGTGTTTATGAAATTAGAAGGCACTTGACAGATGTTGAGCAAGATGAATATGATGATTCCCTTGATAGCTACTATGCCACTTCAGATATACCACAGCAGAACTTGCCACCTAAGTGTTGGATTGGGTTATGTGCCAGCTTCAACCACTAATTCCCTCAGTGCTAGGGCGGGAAGAGCTCCAATGTCATTTAACTGTATTTGAGAGTAGTCTCATCTATTTACCCCAAGTTCACAAATATACAAATGTTATCATTTTTTGTGTGTGCCAAAGAGTGAAAATCAGAAACAGTGGAATATCATCCACCCATTGTCAGGATCTTAGATTTTGAATTCAAATACTATTTTAAACATGATCAGTAAAAACATCTGTGGCTACACTTGTCATAGTTTGAATATATAGAATTTGTAATATCTACACCAAATCCTAGGAATTTTAAGTGCCTTTCCAAAGCAAGACCAGCAAAGTGGAAGATCTCTTAAAATCATTGCTCAGGAGACATAAAAAAACAGAAAAAAGTGATTCCCTTGCGGAAGTATGCCTGTCTTACTCATTTAAGTAGCATATATGCTCTTAAGAGAACACTTTTAAATCTATTCTATTACCTGATATTCTTTAAGACTTATTTCATCATCACAAAACCAAATTATTTTGACTTTATCAAGATAATTTATAAAGTTAACATATCCTTAAGGAAAAATTTTAAGGTGTTAGGAAAATACTCTGTGCTCAGCAGTAGTGTGTTTGCTGACTGGATATTTCACAATAATCCCAAACTATATGTTGAATTCTTTGTCAAATGTGAATGACATTTGACATTCTTTACTCTTTTTATAGTTCTTTACTCTTTTTATAGTTGGTCTTTACTCTTTTTTTAGTTGACCTTGTGGTATAAATTTTCATTGAGTTTTAAGTTGTACACATTTGCTTTCCAAATAATCCTCAATCAGTTTAATGCTACCTGTAGTACCAAGAGTGGCAATGATGGAACACAGAGAGGCTCCTGGAACACTGTTGGTGGGAATCTAAATTAGAAAAGTCACTATGGAAACATTATGGAGATTCCTCAAAAAACTAAAAATAGAAATACCATATGACTCAGCAACACCACTTCTGGGGATTTCTACAGTCCTATGTCTATTGCAGTGCTATTCACAATAACCAAGATATGGAATCACTATGAGTAATTCATCAATGGATAAATGGATAAAGAAAATGTGATATGTATACACAATGGAAAATTATTTCACCATAAAAAAGGATGAAATTCTGTCATTTGTAGCAACATGGATAGAACTGGAGGTCATTGTGTTAAGTAAAATAAGCCAGGCACAGAAAGACAAATACTGCATGTTCTTATATGTGGGAGCTAAAAAAGTGAATCTCAGGGAGGTAGAGAGTTGATTAGTGCTTACCAGAGGCTAGGAAAGGGAAAGGGGTATAAAGAGAGTTGGTTAATGAGTATAAAAATACAGTTAGAAAGAAATAAGAAGATACAGTGTTTGATAGTGCAGTTAATAATAATACATAATATATTTCAAAATAGCTAGAAAAGAGGAATTGGAATGTTCCAAACACAAAGAAAAGATAAATGATAAATGTTTGAGGTGATGGATATCCAAATCACCATGATTTGATCATTGCACAGTGTAGGCATGTATCCAAAATGTACAACTATTTTGCAACAATTAAAAAAAAAAAAGAAAAGTGGAGCTCCTGGAGGTAAGAATCAGCATTTTTAGCAAGGTTACATGCCTTCTTATACTTATGGTCTTGGACCTTCAAAAGGGTTAAGCTGATATTACACCCATCAAATTTCTTTCCAGACCACAACTACACAAATAGAAATGAAGAAAAGGTCACCAACTTCCACAAATATATCTTTGGATACGTTGGAAGATGCTACTCTCAGATATAAAGAAGGTAAAGTAAAAAATATTTAGACACTCACTATGGAAGGTACGCAAAACTGACTTTTAAAGAAATCCAACAATTTCTTCAGGATTTTAGATGGTAAAAACCAAAATTTAAGTAATAACATGAGAATATTAGATTGAACAATACATAAAAATTTTAGAAGCATAGTGTTTTAAACATTGGAAAGGGTGATCAAAGAACGCCTATAAATTTCGTTTAACAGTAAAAGATATTAAAATATAAATTTGTGACTAAATATGAAGATTGGAGAATATAACATTAATATTTCAATGTCTTTTCTAGTCTCTACATTTTTTATGTATAACCAATAATTCTTTATCATGGACAATTTTGAAAGGCATTATTTTGTAAAGCATATAAATCTAGAAATTATAAATCATAATGTTCTCAACAATATTCCATATTTGTTTCCTTGAGAAACACTCCTACATCTTCCTTCTAATACACAGTTTGCCTCATTTTCATTTGTCTAACTCAACAGGCATGAAAGAAATATAGGAAATGTAACTTCTCTGCTTTTTATTAGTATAGAATACTTCTATTTTAAATTCCAAGTCTGAAGTTTAGTTTCAAACCTCTATTTGCATGTAAAAATCAAAATCCTCTATTAGTTAGAACTTAAATAAACAATTTGTTAATGTCCAACTTTTCTATTCTTTCATTTCAGAACTTAAAAAATCCAGGAAGAAATGCCCATTTTGTTGGTATAGGTTTGCAAAACTTTTCTTGATATGGAATTGTTCTCCCTGTTGGTTAAAATTGAAAGAGTTTCTCTATAGGATTATAACAGACCCATTTACCGATCTTTTCATTACCATTTGCATAATTTTAAACATATGTTTTTTGGCCTTGGAACATTATCCAATGAGTTCACAAATTAACAATCTTCTCAACTTTGGAAACCTGGTAAGACTCTCATTGTGTGTTATTTCATTTGCAGTGTCAGTATTTCTTTATTTATCATTATCACCATTGTTTTATTTTATAATTCCAGTATGTTACAGTATACTTTATTATTGAATGAAGTATTGTGTTCATGCTCTGTGCGCTCTCACCCCTGTTTTGTAAATGTTTCTGTCATTGCATACTTTTACAGCTGGAATTTAAAATTCTGCCATTTTAAAAAATTATTTTTATTTCAGAATATTACAGGGGAACAAACACTTTGGTTACATATATGGCCTTTGCACCACCTGTGTCAGAGGTACAAGGGTGCCCATCCCCCAGACAGTGGGCACCACACCCATTAGGTGTGAAATTGCCCATCGCCTCCCCCCCAACCTGCCAGACACTAATGAACATTATTTCCATATGTGCACATGAGTGTTGATAAGTTAGTACCAATTTAATGGTGAGTACATACATGTGGTGCTTGTTTTTCCATTCTGTGATACTTCACTTCAAATCCATCCAGGCTGGTACAAGAGGTATTAATCCACCATTGCTTTTTATGGCTGAGTAGGACTCCATGTTATACATGTATCACATTTTATTAATCCACTAATGTATTGTGGGCTGGGCTGTTTGCACATCTTTGCAATTGTGAATTGTGCTGCTATAAACACTCAAGTGCAGATGTCTTTATTATAGAATGCCTTTTTTTTCCTTTGAGTAAATACCCAGTAGTGTAATTGCTGGATCAAATGGTAGTTCTACTTTGAGTTCTTTAAGATAACTCCATATTAATTTCCATAGAGGTTGTACTAGTTTGCAGTCCCACCCACAGTGTAAGAGTGTTCCCTTCTCTCTGTATCCACACAAGCATTTGTCGTTTTGGAACTTTGGGATAAAAGCCATTCTCACTGGAGTTAAGTGATATCTCATTGTGGTTTTGATTTGCATTTCCCTGATGATTAGAGATGTTGAGCATTTTTTCATATGTTTGTTGGTCATTAGTTGGTCTTCTTTTGAAAAGTTTCTGTTCTTGTCCTTTGCCCACTTTTTAATGGGGTTGTTTTTTGCTTGTTGATTTTCTTGAGTTCTTTATAGATCCTAGTTATCAGTCCTTTATCGAATGTGTAGCATGCAAATATTTTTCTCCCATTCTGTAGGTTGTTTATTCGTTCTGATGACAGTTTCCTTGGCTGTGCAGAAGCTTTCTAATTTGATCAGGTCTGATTTATTTATTTTTGTTGTTGCTGTCATTGCCTTTGGGATCTTGTTCACAAATTCTTTGCATAGGCTGATGTCTGTAAGAGTTTTTCCAACATTTTCTTCTAGAATTCTTATGGTTTCATGTCTTAGATTTAAGTCTGTTATCCATCAAGAGTTGATTTTTATGAGAGGTGAGAGGTATAGATCCTATTTCAGTCTTCTACATGGGGCTATCCAATTTTCCCAGCACCCTTTATTTAAAATTCTGCCATTGAAATTTGGGATTCCTAGCCAGCTTCTTGACAGTCAAGTTAAGTGAAACTATTTATTGACCCCCTGCTTCCCAAATGTGCTGTCTCTTGGTACCATTGCCCCATGGATCAGAGTAGAGCAGAGGTGAAATAACAGGCACATGTAAGTGTTTCACTGACACCTGAGTTCTGAAATCCAGACCACAGCAGTACTTGGCCCTGCCTGTTCTAACCAGTCTGTCTTTGCCTTACATTGGAGCCTATCATTTAAGCCACATATTTCATATTTTTGAGATTCACCTGTTCTTTTTCACATACATTGCAAAAGACAAAATAGATTTTTATGAGTTTAAAAATAAGTCACATTCAAGCAAATACATATTATTTATATTTCTTTGCTTTCATTATTCTTATTGTTTTGTTGCTTGGTACTAATACAAACAGCCAAACTGCTACCAGTTTCAAATTATATATTTACTTGATATCAAAAAGGCAATTTAGTTATTTCTGCTAGTATAGTTTTCAAAAGCCACTTTCCACAGATTTACTCAAGGTGTTCTTCTTTTTGTTGTTGATAAAGTGAAAATTTAAAGTTTCTATACATTGAAAGACTGTATAAACAAAAGAGAAAGGCAAGCCACAGACTTTGAAATTATATATGCAATGTATATAATTAACAAAAGATTAACATCTAGAATATATAAAGAACTACCTTCACTAAGAAAAAAATATAGGTAAAGGACATGAACAGGTAATTTACAGAAGACGAAGAAAAAAAGGACAGTAAATGTACAAAAATATTTTCAACTTCCTAAAAATCAGGAAAATACAAATGAGATGAATTGTGCTAGAAGTCCTAGCCAGAGGAATCAGGCAAGAGAAGGAAATCAAAGATATCCACATAGGGAAAGAAGAAGTCAAACTATTGCTCTTTGTTGACAATATGATTTTATATCTAGAAAACCCCAAAGATTCTGCCAAGCGACTCCTGAAATTGATAAATACATTCAGCAAAGTCTCAGTTTACAAAATGAATGTACACATATCAGTAGCATTCATATACGCCAACAATAGTCAAGCTGAGAATCGAATCCAAGGCTCGATACCTTTCACAATAGCAACAAAGAAAATAAAATACCTAGGAATATATTTAGCCAAGGAGGAGAAAGACCTCTGTAAGGTTGTTTTTTCTGAATCACTATGTACCATTTTTATTCTTTCACAAGTTGAAAAATTAAATATCTTAATATGTATTCCATGTCTCAAAAAGAAATATTCTAAATGGGAAGCTTTTTACCCTCGAATATGCTTATGTTTTCTTTAAGGGTGGCTTTTATTAAAACAATCAGAGAGTCTATACACATTGTTAGACATTAGATTGTTAAATAAAATATATGAGTCTGTCCTTGTAATGCAGACTCCAAAACTAACCAGAGCTTGACAGGAACTGTGAAGAAACCAACAATGACAAGTTGACACCTTGTGTGGGTTAACGTTTCTGTGTATGAAGACTCTGATACAGCTATTGAAATTCTATGCTCACCCATGTGTTTTGCTTTGTTTTAGGTTTTTATTGGAATATTTGCAGCAGAAATGATTTTAAAAATAATCGCCATGCATCCATATGGGTATTTCCAAATAGGCTGGAACATTTTTGATAGTATAATTGTGTTCCTTGGTTTAGCAGAACTCTATCTAGCAAATATTCATGGATTGATTTCTTTTCGATCATTCAAGATAGTAAGTAGAACCCAAGACCTAATTTTTATTTTATCAAAGTTTATTTCAGTTTCATCAGACATAAAAAGGGGTGATAGTAATACCTATCCCAAGGGATTTTGGAAATACTATATTAAATGAATTAATTCATATGAAAGAGCTTAGTGCCCCAACAAAGATTAAGCAGTCTCCAATGCAGTTATTTGACTAAAGCATTAAAGGATGTGGGGCTGTATATGCAGCAAATTTGAAATATAGGAAGCAGGGTCAGGGTAACTGGGTAAGATTTGAAAAGCAAGATAATGAAAAGCCCCAAATGTGGAATGCCATTATGTGATCAAGTAATTCAAATCAGGTGAGAATTTCTAAATGTAGGGTAGAAAGACCAGTCAGACCAGTAGTAAAATGCTATTATAAAACTTATTAGATCAGAATCATAATGTGTCTACAGTGTAGGGTGGTAGTGAGACACTGAAAATCAAAGAAATAATGTAATTAGAATGGTATTTATTGAAACGTTAAGCATTTCATAGGTAATGTATTGTCACATTCTGGCAACTGATTGAAGGAATATAGCAGCAATTAAGAACAGTTAAGTAGATTTTGATTTATCCCAATGATTACTTCCTAGAGGGCAGCTTCTTCAGAACCTTGCCTTAAATTCTCATTCAAAACTTCTCTAATGAATGAGATAAATATATACAGCATTTAGTCATCACATTTATGAATGAAACAAAACTGATAAAATGCATAAAATGTGCCAAAAGATACCAATATCTTAAAGACTAATATTGGACTCAATTTAAGATGATCAAATTTTACATGGATAAATGTAAAGTTTTACTTTTGAGTACAGAAAGCCACCTATACACTAGAAAAAGGAAGGTATAGCACATATAAAAGTAATGTATGGATTTTAGATACCTATAAATTCACTGTGATATAGTAACAAAAATGTTAAGGTAATCTTATGTTGCATGAATAGAAATAAAAAATCTAGTGAAAGAAGGGGAATATTCAGACTGCACCTGGAATGCTGTGTTTAGTCTTTGATATGTTCCTTTAAAAGGGAAATACACAAAAGGACCTTCAGTGGAATTCAATGGATCCTCACAGACTTTCAATATCATCTGTATGTCAAAATATGGAAAAAATATCCAATGTATTTTGAAAAGCAAAAAGAAATAATGAGTAGTTGCCTATGAGATATTACACATAAAATGAGAATAATTATAATAATATAATATTTTAATGAGAATTGACAAATACCTCAATAGAAGAGAATATATTATAGATATAGTGTACAAAATGATAGAATATGTAAGATGCATTGCATTATACCTAAAATGAGTATTCAGGGATTAATATTAATAATGGTTAAAAATTTAAAGGGTGTATATATGTATGTGCATAATGCTGTTAAAAATAATTAAATTTACTTTGGGAGGCCGAGGCGGGCGGATTGTTCAAGGTCAGGAGTTCGAAACCAGCCTGAGCGAGACCCCGTCTCTACCAAAAATAGAAATAAATTAATTGACCAACTAAAAATATATATACAAAAAATTAGCCGGACATGGTGGCGCATGCCTGTAGTCCCAGCTACTCAGGAGGCTGAGGCAGTAGGATCGCTGAGCCCCAGAGATTGAGGTTGCTGTGAGCCAGGCTGATGCCACGGCACTCACTCTAGCCTGGGCAACAAAGTGAGACTCTGTCCCAAAAAAAAAAAAAAAAAAATAATTAAATTTATATTGTAATATATATTGACCAGATTTTTTGTTTTTTGTATTTTGTTCTTGTTTTTTAAATTGCTCCATTAGTTGCGCATTTTCAAGTTGGGGAAATATTGGCCAACACTGGAGAATCTGATGCTGACTCTTAGTCATTCATGGGTGGCCTTGAGAGACTTGGTTCTGCTGTTGTTCACATTCATCTTCTTTTCTGCTGTATTCGGCATGAAGATGTTTGGTCGGAGTTACAAGGAATGTGTCTGTCACATAGACAAAGACTGTCAACTCCCACGCTGGCATATGTCTGACTTCTTCCACTCCTACCTGAATGTGTTCCGAATTCTCTGTGGAGAGTGGGTAGAAACCTTATGGGACTGCATGGAGGTAGCAGGTCAATCCTGGTGTATTTCTTTTTACATGATGGTCATTTTAATTGGAAACTTATTGGTAAGTAGTCCATGTTTTTACATTTTCTTTTAAAAACTAGTGCAAGATATTCTGACATTTTCATGATGTGGATTGATGGGTTCCAATGGTTTATAATGGTGTTATCCAATTTGGTGACCACTAGCATATGTGGCTTTTAGCAGCTGAACTATGACTGGTCCAATTTGAAATGTGCTGTCAATGTAAAATATGCACTGGATTTGGAGTCTTACCCAAAAAAGAATGTACATTATTTCATTAATAATTTTTATATTGGATGCATTTGAAAATTCAGTAAATAGTCCTCCCATCTGCAGTTTCATTTTCTTAGGTTTCAGATAACCGTGGTCCAAAAATATCCAAAGGAAAATCCCAGAAATAAGCAATTTGTGAGTTTTAAATTGCCTGCCATTCTGAGTAATATGATGAAATCTCCCACCATCCTACTTTGCCCTGCCCTGGACATGAATCATCTCTTTGTCCAGCATATGCATACTGTATATACTACTTGCCTGTACCTTGGTAGCCGCCTGGGCTATTGGGTTGAAAAAACATAGTATACGTAGCGTTCAGTACTATCTGTGCTTCAGGCATCCACTGCAAGTCTTGGAATATATCTTCTGAGGATAAAGTGGGCTACTGTAGTTATATTTAACTAAATATATTTAGTTAAATTTAATTCATTAGTAAAATTGATCTCACCTGTTTTTGTTGGATTTTTTATGTGACCACTGGAAATTTAAAATTGCATATGTGACTTGCATTATATGTCTACTGGATAGTACTAGTTTATAACCTTGCTACTCGGTGTATCATTGACATCATTTGGGAGATGGTTAGAAATGCAGACTCTCAGATCTCATCCCAGACCTATGGAAGCATAATCTACATTAGAACAATGTCCCTGGTGATTTGAGTGCACATTAAATTTTAAGAAGCACTTAAATCTAACACTGGCTGTCAAATTTGCCTGTGCATTGGAATTACCTGGGGAATTAATAAAAACATGCTGATGCTTTGGATCAGTTCCCAGAGATTCTGATTTTATTGATATATGAACATGGTCTGATCATCAGTATTTTTTTTAATCCTCTATTGATTAAATTGTGCAGCAAAAATTGAAACTGGTCTATAAAATTGTTATGCATTAACTAAGGGAGAAAGCTTTCACTTTTAAATTTCCTAATAATTGAAGTGGCGTTATATGAATTGAATAGTAGCTTTCACTGCTTCTAAGAAAAAGGTATGGCTTATAAAAGAAAATGGTCCTTACAGGAAAAAAAAAGACTCAGTATTTGCATTTTACTCATATGTCATAAAGATCAGGAACATTTCCCAAAAGACTAAAAAAACAATCACAAATTAGACTCAGTTTTATCTATGCCCTTTCTCATTGCTTCTGTTCCACCTTGGAAATACCCTTCTTATACACTTATCACATTGGCATTGTTTGTCTACCTTCCTTACAAAACTGTAAGCTCCATGAGGCAAGGAACCATGACTCCCCTCTATATCATAAAGCCTAGAATAGTGTCCAACATATAAAAATACTTTAATACCCTCTGTTCTTTGTAGCTATTACTAGTACACTTTTGATTCCTGGTGATTAAAACGCTATTCTAACTGACTGAAAAAAATCATCATGTAAATCAGCATACATAATGCAAAATATCAGAGAAAGAGAGAGAGGGAGATCTTGCTTCATTTGTGGTATGGCACATATGTTCAAATGGGATGATTAAAGGTAGGTTTTTGTAGATCTCAATTCTGTCTTTCTCCTGTGCTCTTTGCTGGCTGGTATCCCCTGTTTTGTCAAGATGTCTTTTGTCATCTAAAGCTTCACATCTTCATATCATATCAAGTCTAATAGAAGACAATTTCTTTCCTAGAGACCACAATAAACTTTTTCTATTGTCTCATCAACTTTGAGTCATATGTCCATTTTTGAACTAATTTCTATTGCCTAGAGCATGGAATGCATTTATTATATTAAGCCATTTAGAACTCTCTGTTAGTGCTGGAGTTGATACCAATCCAAACCCAAATCATATGACTAATAATGGGATAAGAGCAATTTGCCCAAATTAAATGTCTGTTTCTGTTTCCAAAAGGAAGGTCCATGGCTGTTGAGAGAAGCACCAACACCACACACACAGTTCAGAAGCAAGTAAACATAAATGCTGAAGCAAATGTATATATATTAGATATTTATATATTATTCACAATATATACATTTAAATAATGCATATAATATAATGCCTCAGCATTTCTGCTTCCTTGCTTTTGAATTCCATTCTATTTCTATTTTTCGAATTCCTAGTGATGAGAAACTTCAAGTCACTATGCAGGGAGATTTCAGGATAAAATGAAATTAAATGAGCCTCCATTTTTAATTGGTTGGCCATCATATTTCTTGGCTCACTAAATCCTTTAAGATTTATTCCCCTCTATAGTCATCCAGCTGTGGGACATCATGAAAACAACACTAGAGTAAGTAGAAGGGGGAAAAAATGCAAGGAGAGAATTTGTGAGGTTGTTGATCTTTATACCCTCCATACTTCCAACATGCAATGATGTAAAAAGAAGGTAATTTACACTTTTAAAATTTAATTTTTTCTTATTCCTTTAATAAAATTCCAACAGTGATTCTGAGCCTTACGTGGAAATTTTTTTTAAAATTCACATTATACAAAAGCAAGCATTTAATGTGGCTTTTAAATTTTTCTGTCGTGTTCAGTTGTAGAAAAAATACAGCATTTGTCCTTGTTCATAGTACATAGCCTCTTTAAATCGGACTCATTTAATTGGAGAATGAGCATAACAACAATGTATGCCTTATAAATTTATTGTTATTTAAATAATTATCTACCACACTGTAAGTAATTTATAAATGTTTGTTTTCATTTCTTTACACTCTAGAAAATGTTAATCCCTACATCTACACCAAATTTTTATTAATTATTTAGACATTTCAGTAAGGCGAATCTGAGAGGTGCTATTTTCTTCCAGAGTTTTACCTGTAATTTAGATAGTGGCCACCAGATGAAATATAATGTCTGGTTTTGGTTACATAAACTAAACAATGAGGGATAGAGACATGAAAAGAAAAATAGAAAAGTTAATACAAAATTTGTAATCATTGCTTTTTAAAAATTAAAAAATCATGAATATGTATATTGTCCTATATATATTTATATATATACCCAAATTAAATATAATTAAGATATAATTCTTACAATATTCAAATAAGAGTCTCCATACATGTTAAATTCCTTAATACATGTTTATTTGTTGATTTCTAATCAGAAAAAATTACTTCAATAAATTTTGAATTTTCTTTCTCTTTCATACTACTTGATTTTTATGTGAATTGCTCAAATCTCACCCAATAGGTAAATATCCTTTGAGGAGGAAAAGAATAAATTTCAGGGAAACTTTTAAATGTTTTGTTTTATATACATTATTTCATTTTTTCTCTGTTAACACAAAACAATATATGTTTCAAATTTGGTTATAGATTCTGTGAGTATAAGAATGTTAATCTAAATTTATATAGTATAATTCATATAATGTAATTTATAAATTACTCTAAATTTATACAATATCATCCTCCTTTTCTCCCTCTCTTCTTTATTAGTGTTCGGATTAGAATAAGTAATGAATCCTCCATAGCTTTGGCCATTTACACAGCCTGTTCTTCCTTTTTTAATCCTTTAAGAGACCAGGCTATTTTTAGTTCAGAGCACATCTGAGCAAAGCAGTAGCAATTGTGATGTTATAAAGTTCTTTCCTTACACCACAGTTTCAGAGCATTTTGAAGTTTTAATATTAACTTCATTTTCAGCATTTTAACATTCTCACTATATATGTATATGTGTACATATCTGTGAATGTGTATGTCTAAGATACAAGAAATCTTAAATTGTAATCTCTTAAAAATATAATTAATTGGTAAAGCATCATTTTTCCTTGTCCAAATCCTGGCTTAAAATCTATTCTTTTATTCATTCTATAATTCATATTTTCAACAAATATTTACTTATCACCTACTTTGTGCCTAGCAGTGTGGTGGTTGTCTAATTACAAGAAAACCTGGTTCCTGCTTATATGAAGCTTGCAGTCATAAAACTCTTACCTAACACCATTTCCATATTTCACACTGTGCCTAATGCTTAATTGAAGGAGGGGAAAAAATGAACTACCTATCTTGCATTAGGGCTCACCTTATATCAGGAACCTCTGTCCTTTAAGAATGATAGAGAAGTTAATAGTGAGGTTCCACACATATTATCTGCAAGTAAACCTCATTGCCAAATGAGACACTAGTGATAGACGAGTTGAACTAATTTCGGAAGGTATTATCATATGATCATTGTCCTTTCAGATTTTATTTTCTCTCCTCTAAGATTCTGTTGTTGTGGTTTATAGAAAATATCTATCAGCTGTCCAGATGATCTTACCTATAACATATTTCCCATATTGAGCTATCTTGTAACCTAAATTTTTGTTGCTATGCCAAAACTATGGTTGAGATTTAGATTATTTACTTGGTGACTTTATTATCTGAAATAATATTTTTATATTTCCATATGAGTCTTATTTTAACTTTATTCCAAAGAGATTGAAGATCTAGGTAGAAGAAGTAAAAGTAACCCATTAGGATTTACACTATTTGAGGGGCAGTTCATATTATCTCAGCTGTGTATGTCCATGAGAAAAAGATTGACTATAAGAGTTTTTGAGAACCTCATCTCTTCACATTGTTCCAAAATTATTGAAAGAAGTTTTAAAATATGTATGTTTGGAGATATTCATATACTTATTTCATTTTATGTAACTGTAAATAGCGTAATTATCCAAAAATATAATCTATGCCCTACAATTACAAACAAGATTAAAATCTGATTCTCTGAAAACTTAACAGTCCTTAATTATATTTCTTAGTGATAGTAAGAACCAAAATATACACTACCTTTGAGTTCAAAATAAGTTACAAGTATTAGTTATGATTCTTCCTTTACTTATTTGTTTCTTGCTTGACTAAATTTATTACAACAGAGAATCAACTAAACTACCCAACATTAATAGGAGGTGTGATTTAGAAAGCTATATCTACAGAGATCACATCTGCACTATGGGGTTTTCGCTTTGCACCCCACTGTGGGATCATTTCAGATCATTCACAGGCCTGGGAGGGTCAGGGAATCTCTTTCCATGTCTCAAGAACCATTAGCTGTGGTTTTCAGGACCATGGCTAGCTCTCTCCCATGAAATTCCTCCTGGGTTTGCAGAATCATTACAAATCTTCATGGGATAGAGCTGAAGTGAAGTGAGTTGCCTGGAGTAATAATTCATTTTCTCACCTTGGGTGAGACAGTGGCTCAGTGAGAAAATAAGCTTTGAAATAAGACAAACTTGAATTTACTCTGTGTGACCTTTGACATTTGACATGTTAGTTTTGCCTTTTTCATCTATAAAAGAGAAACAAATCATATTGCATACAATGTTGTGAGCTTAAGATGTGTTCTGGGTACACAAACCCCTAGTACAGCACCTGACACATTGTAAATGAGTAAGAACTGAGTATCATTTTAGTTCATGTGCTCAGTTTTCAAATCTGAGGTCAGTTTTTTTTTTTTTTCAAATTTACTTATATTTTAGATTGACTATAAAATTGTAAGTATTTATTGTTTACAACATAATGTTTTGAAATATATATAGATTATGGAATGATTAAATCTATTAGTGGCTAATTAACAAATGCCTATTTCACACAATAATCATTTTTGTGGTGAGAACATTTAATATTCATTCTCTAGAAGTAGAGAGTAGAATGGTGGTTACCAAAGGCCGGGGTGGTTAATGGGGAGTAAATGTTGGGGAGATGTTGGTCAAAGAATGTATAACTACAGTTACATAAGAGGAATAAGTTAGAGAGATCTATTGTACAACTTGGTGACTATAGTTAATGACAATATATTGTATTTCTGAAAATGCTAAGCAAGCAGATATTAAGTGTTTTCAAATCAGCTTTTGTAAAAGATATTTTATTGTTTAAAAGAAAACAATGGGATACATTTAGCCTCATTTTACTTCCTCATTTAGATACTTTACCTATTTCTGGCATTGGTGAGCTCATTTAGTTCATACAACACTGCAACAACTGAAAAGAACAAGGAAGCAAAAAATCTCCAGCTTGCAATGGAGAGGATTAAAACAGGAATAAACTATGTGTATCTTAAAATATTATGCAAAAAACAAAATATCCCAAAGGAGACAATGGACCATGTAAATGACGTATATGTTAAAGAGGACATTTCCGACCATACACTCTCTGAACTGAGCAACACCCAAGATTTCCTCAAGGACAAGGAAAAAAGCAGTGGCACAGAGAAAAACACAATGACCGAAAATGAGAATCAATCACTTATCCCCAGTCCTAGTGTCTCAGAAACTGTACCAATTGCTTCAGGAGAATCCGATATAGAAAATCTGGATAATAAAGAGATTCAGAGCAAGTCAGGTGATGAAGGCAGCAAAGAGGTAAGATGTTTTAATATCCTGATTGCTTACTGATTTGTGGCGTTGTTGATAAGGAAGTAAATCAGTGCAATAGTGCCACAGTCTGATTCCTCTTTCAATGTTAGCTCCGCCACTCCTGGCTTCAGATTTTGTGCTCCTGATCTGATTACTTAAACTTTATAAACTTCAGTTTCCCCATCTGTAAATGAGGATAAAATTGTCCTTACTTCTTATGGGGAATAGAAGAATTAAGAAAAATAGTTTGATAGTACCTAGAACAATGTCTGGTATATAGTAAACACTTAGGAAACATTAGATAATATTATTATGAAAATTTTTAATTAATAAGCAGGCAGTTTGGGTCATGAAAAGCATACTGAAGAAACAAAAGTTGTTTTTTTTTTAAATCAAGATGTATTATTGAAGAAATCATATTAAACTTCCCTGGGCTTAATTATGTTTTACATGTAAAAATGAATTAGAGGAGTGCTAAGATTTTTGCTTGCTTCCTAAAATTCTAAGATTCTGCTAGTTCATTTCTGCAGCATGTATTATAACATTTAATTAAGTTGGACTAAAAGAATAAAAAAAATCCCACCAGTTGGAATTGTAAACAGTTGATAGTGTTATAACCCTCTGGCTTAAAAAAAAAGAGTCAGAAGTATATTCAAAGAAGGATAGATATTGTTATCCATTTACCTTCTAAAATGTACACCATACTGGAAACAGTCTTATTGTCTCCATTTGCAAGCAGCATAATGTCTTAATAGGAGGTGTGATTTAGTAGAAAGCTATATCTACAGAGATCAAATCTGCATTATGGGATTTTTGCTTTGGACCCCACTGTGGGATCATTTCAGATCATTCACAGGCCTGGGAGGATCAGGGAATATCTCTTTCCAGGTCCCCAACATCTCTGGCACCATCTTGTTTCCCTTACCTCTGAAGTTGACACTCCCTTCCATAACTTCTCAAGTCAGTCTTCTAATAGGAGTTCAGTTTCAATTATTCAAGGTCCTTCTAGCATCTACTGAAGGCATTTTAGTTTTAGTTAGAGAAACATTTGCACTCCATGCACATAGTTCATTTACCAAAAATTAGTACCGTTACTAGAAAAGAGGTGGAAATTCCTACTCAGCACACTTCTGTAACTTCACTGAAGACTTTGACTACCATATATTTCTGGATAAAATTGCTATTTACCACAGCACTGTCATGTTGGATTATCCCCAGAAACTTCTTGCCCATCTTTTTGGAAAGTCTGGAGTATGAAAATACATAGGAAAGCTGTAATTTGAAATAACTGTAAATGTTGAAATTATAGAAATTGTCATTTGTGCTGCATAAATATTTGGTCTTGGTTGGTTAACTAGTCACAAAAGATATATTCATTTATTTATATATTTAGTTATACATTTAATTTAATTAGTCAGGCACTTTTTAGATTATGTAGCCTATGAGTACTTAGGATGTTGATCTACCAAAAGCCAAGAAAAAAAAAAACAGAGAAAAGAAACATAAAAATCACTGATAAATCAGAGCTACAGTACTTGTTCCTTTGGTATATGCACTTACAGACTTCTTTTTATTACAAATACACACATATATGTACATATTATAAAAAACATCAAACTTTACATCATGTTTTACAATGTGTTTTTTATAATGTAGTAATATATTGTTGGTCACTTTCTCATGCCATTAAATAATCTTCCACCATAATAAATGATTTGCAATTTTGAATCCTAATTTATTTACTTATACAATTAAAATAATTACTACTCATGGGTTTTTTTTTAAAAAAGTTCACATCAAATAGTTTGTGCCAGGGTTTAAAATACTCTTTAAAAATATAAATGTAAAGCATATAATTTTAATTATGGGTTCAAATTTTATATTTCCTTTACTTATTGTTTACACTCAAATAAATACATTGTTATAGCCTTTATTTCATTAGAAATAAAATTTTAAAATATAAAGGAAATAAAAGGATAAAAAAGATTTGTTTCTTTAAGTGTAATATTCTCCTGGATATTTTATTTTTTTAATTGAATACTATACTGCCTTACTGACAATTGACCCTGTAAGGACTAAAGAAGACAAGACTTTATAATTAAATTTCCTTGACATTTATTGTGTATAAGACCAAGAGTATACAAAATATTTATAATTCCTTCTTCTTCTTGCTTGCGACTTTACCAAGACATTTTCTTAATTTTTAAGAAATAATACTAGTTTTATTTCAAATTAATAGCATGCTTATCTTGATTTATTTTAATTAGAAAATATTATTTACATACTATTAACTTTAAGATCTTGGTTACTTTAAAGGATGATATATTGTATACTCACTTTTTTAAAAAAAAGCATTATAAGAAAATAATTTCAAGTAAAGGCAAACCATGTTATTTGCATTATTTCCTTTGCAAAGCAATGACCACCTTGTCCTAGCCAGCCTTGGACTTTAATGGAGACTAGAGTGGGGGAAAAAAGGCAGTCTCTGCATCCAGGTTCTTTCCATAGGGACTGTAGCGTTTTCATAAGCATGTTTTGTCCCGATTCCTTGTGCCTTTCCTTTATGTCACTTCATGACAAACTCACATCAATCCCATCCTATGATGACATGCACAACAATGTCTGGACTGGATTTTACAATATAAAGGAAGTGCATGAGTATCTCCCCATGTTTAGCATCAAAGAAGTATTTGTTTTGAGCTACAGATCTGTTTGAAAGAGCATATACTGGAAACTTGTAACTTCAAGAAAACTTTGGAACCCAAATTCTTTAGTAAATTGAAGGTAGCCTATATGTCTTTTAGAAGCAAAGGGTTATTAACTAAATGCTAATTTTAATCTAAATATTATTATGGCTTAAATTAAGTATTCTAAAATATTTTTTAAAACTTCAACTTATACCAAATATGGATTTATTGGGTGCATTTTAATACCAATCATGAAATGGTCCTAAAATTTTTAAACTTGATAATATTCTTTCTGTACATAATTATTCTCACTTCTGAAAATGAAATGAATTTTAGCTACAGTGAGTAAATGAAACTTTAATCACAATTGTTTTGGTGGGACTTTACTTTTTAGAAAATAAAGCAATCTAGCTCATCTGAATGCAGTACAGTTGATATTGCTATCTCTGAAGAAGAAGAAATGGTCTGTGAACGTGAAAGGCCAAAGCATCTTAAAAATGGTAAGAAAAAAATTTCTTTGGCAATTTTATTGAAATTAGATTAAATTTCTCTTAACCTAAGTAATAGTATTGGATATACTTTTAATTTTAAAGAGGCACACTTATAACTTTGACTCAAATAGTACAATATCAATTTACATAACTAAACTGTTTCTACCCCCATAATATTCTCAAATAAAAAAATTTTAAATCGGTTTATTAATTTGGCTAAGGGATACACACACACGTGTGTGCATGATGTATCCTGACAGACACTTATAATAAATGTCAAAATATGTGAACATTGGTAAAAGAGGGAAAGGGCCTATTTCCTAAAGTTTAGTGGAGTAGTAAAGAAGGTTGATTTTGAAATCAGACAGCCTGATTTTAAAACCCAGTCCAGCATTTACTTACCTTCTCTCTGTTTCAGTTTCCTAACCTGTAAAAATGAGAATAATAATAACATATATCTTATGGTATTGTTAAAAAGATCATATTAGGGTACATATATGTGTGCACGTGTGTGTGTATAATCTTAGAAGAGAAAGAGAACCTTGCCCCCCAAAGAGCAGCACCCAATAATAATGTCAATGTCATCATCATTATACTTCATTATTTAAGTTTACAGAGACATTAATTGATATAGTTAATGCCGAATAGAACAATGAGTAGCCTTATGTAAGTGGAATATTATTGATAATGTTGATTCTAAAACATATTTTCCATACTATAGGTAATATTGGGTAAAATCATATAATATTCATATTTAATTTTATACTGGTAACTATATAACTATGTACATTAGAGAAAAGCATGATTTTGGAGGAAAACATAAAATCTTTATAATTAAAGCAGTTGTGAAAAGTACATATCTATATTATATGTATGCACACACATCTATACATACACATGTATGTGTTGAAGTGGAATAAAATATTCTCAGACTTCATGAAATGGTGTCAACATTTAAAATACTCATATGAAAATATCCTACAACTCTCATATGAAAACAGATTCTAATAGTAACATTTATATTTAACATGAATATTAAGATTGTACAAGGATCCATGTAGATATATAATATATACATTTGATGTCTTATACTTCAAATTAGTTTCCTAGAAAAATTAAGTAATTACTATCATTTGGACATTTGAAATCATTGGAAAATCATCAAAAAGGTAACTTCTAAATGCTCAAATTTCTGTCTTTAAAATAAGAATCTGTTCTCAGTAGCATGAATTCTAGGACTTACATCATTTAAGACAAGGGAGAAAATGTGTCTCATATATTTGGTTTTTTGTTTGTTTGTTTGTTTGTTTGTTTTGTAGATAGTGTCTCACTCCATTGCCTGAGCTAGAGTGACATGGTGTCAGCATAGCTCACAGCAATCTCAAACTCCTGGGCTCAAGCAATCCTACTGTCTCAGCCTCCTGAGTAGCTGGGACTACAGGCATGTGCCACCATGCCTGGATAAATTTTTCTATATATTTTTAGTTGTCCAGCTAATTTCTTTATATTTTTAGTAGAGACGGGGGTCTTGCTCTTGCTTGATGCTGGTCTCAAACTTCTGACCTCGAGCGATCCTCCTACCTCAGCCTCCTAGCGTGCTATGCCTTATATTTTTTTGACCCCCAGGTGTGTAATTTAACACTAGGCAAAATTTTAAAATGAAATATTTTGACTTTACACTCCACCTACTTCCATTTGTTCGTTTCCTCATCTGTTTATCAATCTCTTTTCAAATCAATCTCTTCTCTTTTCTTCTGTTAACTCTCTTGTTCAGACCCACACTCATGTACTCTACCCACAAAATACTTCGTTGGCCAGGTTACTTCCTTAAACAGTTTCAGTCAAAATTCCAATTTTCATGCAACTTAAGAACTGAAATCAAAGCAATTTAATTAGCTAATATTATGCCTCTTAACATCTTGTGCGTGTTTGTGTTTTTAAATGCAAATGAATGTTATTCCATATGAATCTTTACAGAGTGCAGTTTCATGCATTAGACCACAGTGTAGCATTTAGGAGATGTGTATATTTATTTCTTTTTGTAGGGGTGGGAAAAAATTCTGTTCTCAGACTGTTCTGCAGTGAGGGGATGCTCTAAGTTGTCCCTGCCTTTTACAACTTCTTTTCTCTGACTACTATAAAATGCACAAGTTCAGTTTTTCTTCTGCTGCTCAATGATTTCAGTGGTCACTACAGCTTCATTAAAAATCAACTGTTTGGCCGGGCGCTGTGGCTCACGCCTGTAATCCTAGCTCTTGGGAGGCCAAGGCGGGCGGATTGCTCAAGGTCAGGAGTTCAAAACCAGCCTGAGCAAGAGCGAGACCCCGTCTCTACTATAAATAGAAAGAAATTAATTGGCCAACTGATATATATATATAAAATTAGCCGGGCATAGTGGCGCATGCCTGTAGTCCCAGCTACTCGGGAGGCTGAGGCAGAAGGATCACTCGAGCCCAGGAGTTTGAGGTTGCTGTGAGCTAGGCTGACGCCACGGCACTCACTCTAGCCTGGACAACAAAGCGAGACTCTGTCTCAAAAAAAAAAAAGGAAAAAAAAAAAATCAACTGTTTATAAATAAGAGACTACCTATATCAAATGTGTAAATAAATAACTGCTGAAGCATATGGTAGGATGTTTGAGGTGTGTACTTTTTCATGAGTTTTCCACGTTTTTGTTCTTAGCAGTTTCTTTCTTGGCAGATTATGGACGGAGATCTTCACCTGGTCAAATCAGTAGAGAATATAAGAAAGGAAAAATTTGGCAGAACATAAGGAAAACCTGCTTCAAGATAGTAGAGAACAGTTGGTTTAAGTGTTTTATTGGCCTTGTCACTCTGCTCAGCACAGGCACTCTGGTAAGTGAGAGGCCAGGGCGTGTGATGCTTCTGTGGGTACAAATGTTCCGTAATTCTGTTAATTTAGAAAGTCACCAGACAGATAACTTTCTCTAGAATACTTACTGTAGCACCAAATTTCGTATTCTGTGATTTGGGCTTTAAAAACTAAATGTTACACTTTCTAAGAAAGTCTGTATGTGTATCATTCAATATTAAATTTAATATTGTTATTAAATTGAAATATAAAGTTAAATAAATGATATAATTTCAAAATATATGAGTGATAGTGGGAAAATAAAATGTTCGTAGATATTTGATTCTTCTGATTTTAATGAAGTTTTGTTTGTCAAACAATTTAATAATTTGGACATCCAAAACTGCTGCATTGTGTTTGTACTTTGGTACCTATTCAATAAGGAAAGTGAAGATTATATATACTTTTAAGGGCCTTTAAACTAGAAATGTATTTACCCTTTGACCCAACAATATTGATTATGGAAAATTGTCCTACAAGTATCTTCACATGTATTAAATGCATTTACAGAGTTAATTGCTTAAGAATTTTTTGTAATAGCAAAGAATTGGGGAAAAAGAGTCTATAATAGGTGATTCCTTGTACTATGGTACAGTCGTTTAATGGAATGCTATGTAGCTATTTTAGAAATACAGAGCTGTCTGTATACTGATATTATAATTCTCCAAGATATGATAATAAGTGAAAAAAGAATGGTCTAGAATAAATTGTATGGCCTTCTGCATTTACGTAGGAAAGGAAGAATAATAAAATATATTGATGTTTGTTTCCATTTCATTAAAAAAGATCAGAATAGGATACACAAGAACTATTTAATTGTGAGATGCACTGAGCAGAGGATGAAGTCATGGTCATGAACCAGACTGCACTGCACTAATCCAGCCTGAGTAGGCTAATCAGTGGCCCCCAATGAGTCCATATTATAATCCCCAAAACCTTTAAATGTTAATTTATGTGGCAAAAGAATCTTTGCAGATGTGACTAAGTTAAAGATCTTGAGAGGGGTAGATTATCCTGGATTATCTAAATGAGCCTAATGTATTACAACGGTCCCACAAAAGAAAGGCAGGAAGAGTTGGAGTCAGAAAAGAAGGTGATGTGAAGTTGAAAGCAAAGATTTGACTGTTGTGCTTTGAAGACTGAAGAAGGCATCACAAGCCAAAGTATATAGGCAGCCAGTAGAAGTACAAAGGAAGGAAATGAGAGCCATGAGAGCCTCCAAAAGGAACCAGCCCTCTTGATACTTTGTGACCCCAAGAATGATAAGATTATAGGTTTGTGTTGTTTTAAGCCACTAAATTTGTTGTAATTTGCTACAGCTACAATAGGAAGCTAATACACAGTTTTCTCAGGATCCACTCCCAGGAATACTCTCCCATTTCCTGCTAGTACATGTTACTAAGTTCTGCATATGGGCCAGGTCCTCTGGCATATATAATCCTTCTTCCTTAGCAATCTCAGTACTTCCCTAGCCACTTAGAGATTCGACCTTATACATTTGGTAGCCAGGAGGGGAGGTAGAGGTAGATTTTAGAGGGTTTTATTAAGACACCTACCTCATTGGAGGCTTCTTCATGGTCCTCAAGCTAGGCTATGTCCAGTTTGCTCTTATTGGAGCCCAAACTGCACCACAGAGTTTCACCTTTAGTGAAGCAAGTGGCATTTATATCTCTATGTCATTTAGCCATCGACTGAGGTGCATCCCTCTAGGAGCAGAAACTTTGCTTCTTGGGTGAGGTGGCTCTTGTTTAGCAGGAGCAATTCTCCAGAAAGGGCTTCATTTGTGTCTTATGAACCAACACTAATAGTTGCTATGAAATAGGTAGATTTGCCAGTAAAAGCATTGTTCATACATGTTTATGCCTGTGATATTGGCCCCTCTATTATTAAGAAATATCCCTAAGTTATATATCTTATCTCATTTGATATTACCTTTATTTTTATTAAAATTACATGACAAATTCTTTCATCCTACATATACTCTGACCTTTTCCTTTCTATAATTAGGGTTCATCTGCTCTTTATTGATGCAGCAATTCTGTGATACCTTTAAAAAGAGATCCTTTTTAAACTTTATGTAGCTTTCCTAGTTGTTATCAGCAGGAACATTGGCCTGGTAAAAATTATTTCATCCATGTTAATTGAAGTAGAGGCTTCTGTATATCTTTTTATTGTATTTTGCATTAGGTTGCTGGATAATTGAAATATAAATATATGTAACAAAATAAAAAAAATTTAAATTACTTTTTGTGATATTTACAATCTGCTTTATAGACACTTTTACTCTACAATTTGTTCAATTAAAAATCATCAAGTCTATTGTTATTTGTATGTACTTCTAATAACAGTGGGTTTTAAGAATCACATCATTCTTTACATAAGATTACTTTAATCCTTGTTTACTTTCCATCTTTGGATGCACTTTGATAAGTGAAAGTCTGCCTGAAGTTATTGGTACTTATTGCCCATTCTCAGTGCTAAAAAACTATGAAATTGCGTTGAATGACATTATCAGACTTTACATGTTCCACATAAAAATTAAGTTTGACCTATCAAACCAGAGAAACTTTGGAGAAACAATTATAGTTTTAATTCATATTTATGTGTTTCCACTGGTTTGCCTGATTATTTTTGCAGCTGAACAACCTTTGTGTCTTTTTCTTTTAGTAGCCATATAGGTTTCTAAAAATATTTTTAAAAATCTCTGTTCCTCTTTGAATAAGTGCCATATACCTGTGAGTTGGCTACCTGGAATAACCCATAAGATTCTTATCAGATGTGACTAAATGTTTTGTCTTTTATGCTAAATTTGATTAACTAATTTGAGAGGGGCTGTTAAAACCATTATGATGCGAAGTTTAGTCTCTATAAGAATTTCTGGGATCAATTAACGATGTCTCCTATAGGCATGGAATGAGAGAATACTACATATGGATTATGTCAATAAATACAAGCCCTTGAGACTACAACCTATAACAATGCTCGCCATATGCTTTTAGAGACAGTATATCATTCCCTTCTATGTCAACAGAGTTTTTAGAAATTACATGTACACCTAATCCTTACATTTTTAACCCACAGGCTTTTGAAGATATATATATTGATCAGAGAAAAACTATTAAAATTTTATTAGAATATGCTGATATGATTTTCACTTACATCTTTATTCTGGAAATGCTTCTAAAGTGGATGGCATATGGTTTTAAAGCCTATTTCACTAATGGCTGGTACAAGCTGGACTTCATGGTTGTTATTGTACGTATTTTAAAGAAAATTTAAAAGGCTATTTGATTTACTTTTTCTTCTTTGCTCTTACTCTTTAATTTCCCTTCCTCTTACTTATATCTTCCTTTTTCCTTTCCCTGCACATTTTTAGTCTCCAACATCCCAATTTTCAATGTTCAAAATCTTTTTCTTCTCATTCTAATAAGTTCAGCACTTCACCACTGTTTTATCATAATAATCACTTATGAACCCACTAATAACCAAATAAATATATCTTGCAATATCTTGAAAATATCAGCACCTATAAATTCTGTTGGCTTGACTTTTAAATGATATGTCCACAATTAGAGTACTTTCCATGATCTTCACCAGTCCCATGCTTATCTAAGCTACCAAAATTTCTCATTTAGATCACTATGGTAGATTCCAAATTGGCATCCCTGCTTCTGTCCTGCTCACCTTCATTCTGTTCTCTGCACAGCAACCAGAGTGGCTGTTGTAAAATGGGAGTCAGCTCACATCGCTTCTCTTCTTAGAATCCTCTAAAAGCACCTCACCTCACTCAGAACAAAAGCCACAGTCTTTCTAATCAATGACCTATGTGTTCCAATATTATCTCTATGTGTTCCAATATTATCTTTTTTTTCTTTCTATTTTTCCAATTCTTTTCCATTTTTTTTATTCTTTCAGCATATTATGGGGGTACAAATGTTAAGGTTACGTATATTGCCCATGTACCTCCCTTCCCCCTTGAGTCAGAGCTTTCAAGTGTGACCATCCCCCAAACGTTGCACATCTCACTCATTATGTTATCTTTTACTACTCAGCCTTTCCCCTGTCCAAGTCTATATACTGATGCACCAGCACTGACTGGACTTCTTGAAGCTTCTGAAACATGCCAAGATTATTTTCATTTTAGTACCTTTGCCCTATTTTTCATTCCACCTGGAACTTTTGTTGGCTTTTATATGTTAGCTGAAATGAAACTTTTGAAGTTAGGCCTCTCCTTACCACCCTATTTAAAGCTATAATCACTCCAATATTCCTTTTCCCTTTCTCTTTTTCCTTCATATCCATAGCTCCCATTAATATTATATAATTTATTCATTTATTTGGTATATTGACAGTTTTTTCCCACGAAAAGATAAGTTCCATTAGAGCAGAATTTTTTCTCAGTTTTCTTTTCTCCTTTATTTCCTGTGCCTAGAACATTTGCTATCACATAGTAGATGCTCAATAATTTTTGTTGAATGAATGGATGGCTTCCTATTCTATAAGCAATGATGGAAGCTCCACAATCTATAATTAATGACTTACAATAGCTCACCTCTGTCTTCTAAATCAATTCTTACAAATTAGCCTTCTACTCTAGTCAAACCACACATCCCTGCAACTCACCTTCCTATTTCCTAGTCGTTGTTCTTATGTTTCCATATTCATCCATGCTTATGTAAATGAGCTCTCACTTCAAAGCCAACTTCAAGATCATCTCTGTAGTATAAGATCAGAAGAATAAATATTTCATATATTTGATTTGAAAATATGAACATACAATAAAAATTAATCATAACTCTACCACCTTGGTCAGTATTTATTAACTATGAATCATTTTTATACACATCTATATTTACTTTTTAAAATTACTTTCATGTCTGGTTACACTTTTTTGTAGTTTGTACTTTTGACTTTATAATTAGATTTTATGATATTCATATCCTTGTTATTCCTGTCCTCTGAAATTATTTTTCTGTATTGTCTTAACCATATTCATATATGGATGCATTTGTAAATATATTCCAAATTTTGTTTTAATGAATATATTTCATACTAATACTATATTGCAAATAATGATGAAACTGATTCTTAATCTAATTTTAAACTGAAGAAAGATATGAATATTAATCCTTGACCATAAAGAATGTAAAATATACAAATTTTTCTTCATCTTGATGACATGCTTCTTCTTACCAGAAAATATTTTTGTTTTATCTTTTTTAAGTGATTTTAACACAAAATGATTTTCTTATAATTTTCTGTAAGCTATTATTAACATATTTTACAATATATATTGAAATTTTCCACAGATTTATTTGTAATCTTTGATTGTGTATCTCTCTTATAATAAATGTAAAGTTTATTTTATATATTATTTTGATTAAAATGGAATCCTGTTCATTTTTTTAATATATGTATAGGTATTTTGTCTTAGCTTAATAGGAAAATCTCGAGAAGAACTAAAGCCACTTATTTCCATAAAATTTCTTCGGGCACTCAGAGTTGTATCTCAATTTGAAAGCATGAAGGTAAGAGAAAAGTTTCTAAACTAATCTCTAGATTTTCATTTGAAATTACTAAATTTCTAAAAATTAACAAGCTTTGTTGTCTACTCATTTATATCTTTAACAATATTAATACAAAAAACCTTATATGCTGCTGCTCAAAAATAGGATATATTAGAGTATGTTACTTATGCTTATTAAGATTTTAGGCCCTTGTTGCTCATAAGATATAAAAATTAATAAAGATAAACAAAATAAAAAGAAACTAATAGTTGAGAAAGCATACTTTCAAAAATACCTTTCTAATCGACATAAAGATGAATACTAATGAAATTAACTCAATTAAAAATATAACTGTCAGCAAATGAAACTGTGATTGGTTAACAAACTTTTTAAAATTATAAGAACACATTAAAAAGTGAGCAAAAGACATGAACAGAAACTTTTCAAATTATGATAGAGTAATGGCCAACAAACACATGAAAAAATGCTTACTGTCTCTAATCATCAGAGAAATGCAAATCAAAACTACAATGAGATATCACCTAACTCCAATGAGAATGACTTTTACAGAAAGTCTCAAAACAAAAGATGCTGGCATGGATGCAGAGAGAAGGAACACTTATACACTGTTGGTAGGACTGCAAACTAGTACAACCTCTATGGAAAATAGTATGAAGATTTCTCAAAGAACAAAAAGTAGACCTACCATTTGATCTAGCAATCCCACTACTATGTATTTACCCAAAAGAAAAAAAAAAAGACATTTTATAAAAAAGACACCTGTATGCAAATGTTTATAGCAGCACAGTTGCAAAGATGTGAAAACAACCCATCAATATGTGAATGGAGCCTTCAAAGAGTATCTTAATATAATTAATGTAAGCCACTGAAAGAACTCAGTTGAATGTTATGTTATGAGTAGTAGGCAATAATAGATATCACATTAATACATTTACTATGACTATATCTTGTTTGACACTTTTCTTATACTGTTTCTTACATGAGCCATTTAGTTAAAGCTTACTTTTATGAAAAATAGATGGATTATTTTAATATTCTCTGTACAGTGAATTTCTGTGTTTTAACTCTTTTCCACATTAAATTTCATTATAGAATTAGAAAAAAAAATGTGGTGTTTGTATATCATGGAATACTACTGAGCCATAAAAAATGGTGACCTAGTATCTTTTGTAACAGTCTGGATGGAACTATAGACTATTATTGTGAGTGAAATATAGCCAGAATGGGAAAAAAAAAACACCACAGGTAGTTAATAATAAATTAGAATTAATCTATCAACATTTATTTGCATATATGGCAGTAAAACTCAATGGAAATCAAATAGGAGGGGCGGGGAGGAGGGCTGGGAAAATTCACATCCAACAGATACAACGCAGCTATCTGGGTGCAGGGAAAACTTATAACTTTGACTCAAACTGTACAAAAGCAAATTATGTAACCAAATCTGTGGACTCCCATAATATTCTCAAATAAAACAAATAAATTAAAAATTTTTTAAAATATTATAAAAACATTGTATACACTAAGTCATTCCTCACTGAATGAAAGAAAAGTTTGGGTTTTAAAATAAATGTACTTTTTAAAATTCACACATCACAAACTATGGATTCTTGTTTGCCTTCTTTCCCTCACTGCCATATTAAATTAAAGCCTCTTCTGAATAATGTAAAGAAAACTAACAGATTGAATAACATAAAATGGCCAATGTTTAATCTTTTGTGCCAATAATGGGAATCTCATATGATTAAACCTAACAGAAAAAAATGGAGTCTATGACTTAAACGACCACAAATAGTATAAGTATGTAGATATACAATGATCAATTGTATGCAGAAATGACAGAAAAAGTTCAATTGTACCTTTTATTTCATAATCATACATTTGTAGGTTTTTTACACTATTTAAAAAAATTAAATATGAGCCTGATTATTTGATTAATAGTACCTAATATCACATATTCAATGGTATGGTAGGGTCTAATTAGAAAATTATTTGTATTTAAGCTATATTATCTCTATAGTTTATACATTGTATGTTACATGTGAACTGCCATTAATTAAGAAGCCATAACAAAGTCTTTCCACTTAGCAAAAAGTAAATATTTGTTTTCCTCTCAAAATTTTAGTGATTATTATAAATCTGAACAAAATATAGATAATCTAAAATACATATTTTATTTAGAAATCATTTCAGAAATTTTAATAGTACTACCTTGATATCATATTATGTATACATGTTTAAGTACATGTATTAAGTACATTAAATATATTTTGATATATATGCTAAATATATAATTGATCATATTTTTGTAATGCACATGAATCTGTAGTTGACTCGTTATAGCAGGAGTTGGGTCTGATCAATCTGTTTCATAAATGCATTTGATTTACTAGTGTTGGGAAAGCAATATTTTGATTATGTGGCAAATATATAAACATTCCAAATACAGAAAAATTCCTATTATAATATAGCTCATAAAATACTTAATATATTTCATTAACCACACCTTGGTGGTCCACCAGGTGATGATGTTCCCCAATGTTTTTAAACCAAAATTATGTGAAAAATAAGCTAAAAAGGAGAAAGTGGTTGAAGAGGTCTGTAATACTGAGGTCAAAATGTCAAAACAACCAAATTTCGAGCATAAATACAATTTAAAATAGGAAAACTTCATAGAATATTCTAGGACTACAAACTGAAGATGGTCTATTGATTTAAAACTTATAATTTAACACAAACACATATACACAAACACATACAATCTAAGTGGTTGTAACTAAAATAAACTTTATTGTAAAAACATTATGAAATAATACCAATTTTTATTTTACTAATACATTTAGATACACAGGAGAAAAACAAAGTGTGAAAACCAGCAAATTGTCTGCCTTCATTTGAGAGAAATGCATGAAGAGATTTGCCAGGGAAAATGACTCTGTCAGAAATTAAGTACTGTGCCAATTTATGTCATACATTCATTACAATGGCAATGAGATAGTGACTATGGACAATTCAAGGTCAGGAAAATGGTAGCCATGGTTAGGTCAAGGTCAAGTCCAGACTTGAAGCCTCATCTCAACCTCTGGAAGTTCTGTAGTTAAGTTATCACTGAAGATATATCATTGAGGATAGTAGGGAGCTACGTGCTTACTAAATTAATGTTTTATGTATTTAATAAGCGTAAAGTCTTAGATGCTCGACTACTCAAATATTTGTGTCAGCCATATCCACTATTTTTATTATGTGGATTTTTCAGCAGCAGCATCAGTGGACCTCTCAAAATGGCTAAACTATTAACAAAGGATCTTTGACCACATTTTAGAAATAAAATAAAGTGTTATTGAAGGTACAGTTAAAAGTCAATAGCTTAATTCAAAGATAGATAACTATAGAATATAGCAAAAAAGGTCCAGGCAAAAGGATGAGTATAATATCTAATAATGGTTCATGGAGGAAGGTTGGAATGGTAGAAAAGAGAATCAATGGTGCATCAGAAAAAAAAAAAGTGAAAGAAGGAAGGTCAGGCAAGAGAAATCAAAAGTATGAAAGCTAAGAAAAGGAGAAAAAAATAGCATAAATATTGAAAACATTCTATGAGATATAGCAACTGGTTTACATTTGCCATAATAGCTTCAGTGGAGTGGTGAGAACAAACTTCTTATTTTAATATTAAAGAGTAAAGGGTGTTGAGTGAATGAAGACAGTGATTATAGACCGTTGCTGGTATTCAAATTTAAGTAGTAGATTCATCTCACAAACTTCCTACTCTGGAGTGACTCACCAGTGACACAGAATGGTTCAGTGAGAGGGTTGAGGCTTTGTGAAGTATTGCAGCCCATTCATTGTTTCCTGAAACAATCTCTTCCCTTGTCCTCTTTGACAGCACAATCTCTTGGCCTTCCAATTTCCCCTACTTCTTTACTGTCTCTGCAGGCTCATTCTTCCTACGGTTAGAATCAAGACAGTTCTAGTCCCATTCCCTCTCATTTTATATGCTTTCTAGATAACTACATATATACACATGGTTCAATTATCTTGAATTATCATTTCTGGCACAATATATGGAATCAATAAACATGTGTTGAGTCAGTGAAAAAATTATTTATTCTAATATTTGTACTAATCAACTCTGTTGTCATTTAATGATGTTTAAGTACAAAGATTTTGAGAATATTTCGATTTTTTATGTATTTTAATCAAAATCGAATTTCTATTTAGGTTATTCTAATACCAACATGTGGGCTATTAAATCTTTATATATGGCATTTTTTTATTTTTCAGTGTGATTTTATATTAATTAATATTTTCAATTTGATCAGAAATTAAAATGGTTTCACATTTCTTATCTGAAGTTTATGTGTTTATTTTTTTATATGCCAGGTGGTTGTGAGAGCTTTGATAAAAACAACTTTGCCTACTTTGAATGTGTTTCTGGTCTGCCTTATGATCTGGCTGATTTTTAGTATCATGGGAGTACAGTTATTTGCTGGCAAGTTCTATGAATGCATTGACCCAACAAGTGGAGAAAGGTTTCCTATATCTGAAGTCATGAATCAAAGTCAATGTGAAAGCCTTTTGTTTAATGAATCCATGCCATGGGAGAATGCAAAACTGAACTTTGATAATGTTGGAAATGGTTTCCTTTCTTTGCTTCAAGTAGTAAGTACACATTTGACTTTTCTTTATCAATTCTTTGTCACTCAGTGATCCACTATCTAGCAGATGTGGAGAGATGGGCTATTCCTCATATCTCCCCCACAGAAAAGCACATTTATAACAGCTACAAGTAACCAAAACCATGGCATGTGTTTATTTACCATTCAGCTATTGATCTCCTTCCAGCTCTATTTATACTATCCTAAAATATTTTATTAACTACAGATAAACTAAATATTTAAAACAGTTGTCAACAGACAGTATAGTAATGAAAATACTAAAGATATCAATTATACAACATACTGAAGTGTGGCAAGCCTATTATCAAATGTTTTAGTGTATTAATATCATATTGAGTTTTTACTCTTTATTAACCATGAAGCTTAAATTTCCATAAGAATTAAATACATATTTTTTTACAGGCAACATTCAATGGGTGGATCACTATTATGAATTCAGCAGTTGATTCTGTTGAAGTAAGTATAATTTTAAAACCATTGTTAAGCTTCGAGCAAAGTTCTTTTTGCAATTCAAGCATGGGATATCAGCAATAATTAATAGAAATTAAATTCATTTTATATTGAGTATCTAATGGGCAGTGAAATCCAGTGTTTTATACGATGATTGAGGTCCACTGGGCCCATTTTAAAGGATTACCGGACTTTGTAACAGTGATTAAATAAATGAAATAAACTTTAAAATTCAAATAAACAATGATAAGCAATGATATCCCTTTACTGAAAAGGAAAAAGAAACAATACCTCAGGAAGCATTGCTGGGTTTTCTTGTCATACATTGTTTTGTAAATCTTTATTTAAAAAGTCAATATCAATAATTTGCTTATTTTTTAAATTAAATTCTAGGTAAATATGCAGCCTAATTTTGAAATCAACATCTACATGTATTATTACTTTATCAACTTTATTATATTTGGATTATTTCTCCCTTTGAGTATGCTGATTGCTGTTATTATTGCTAATTTCAACAAATATAAAATAAAGATAAGTATATTCTTTATTTATTCATCGATATCCGAGAAAATAAAACATTTATAAAAATATACTGATTCAAATGATTGGTTTTAGATTCAGCTTAATGTTGATTTTATTTATTACATATCTAATAAAATGATTAATATTCCTGTACATTGATGGACATTGCTGAAATATTCATCATCACTTGCTTTCTATATTCAAAATATACACAGACAAGTTTAAAAGTTAAAAGTTACACGTTTCTGTACATATGTTGTCAAGATGATGTGCTGAAAAATAAATAATTAAGTAATATTGTGTGTTTTCACGAATATGTGAAGAACTCAAGAAAAAATACTCTTTTACACTTTGTTATATTCAAAGCCTTCAGAGCCATAATCAACATGGACATCTTTTTAAGTTAAAGTAACTCTTTCTGCTAGAAATAGAGAGAGTCATAAATCCTAATTAGATGGACTAAATAGGAGTGCTTGAATCTGATAAGAGAGAATTCAAAGGCAGATTTGAACAACCACTGTTTGGTGCCATATCTACACAAAGACTCCCCTTCAGGGCCTGCACCTTTTGAGAAGGTCTCAAAAGACATCTAAGTCCACCTACTTTAACCATAGATACCTACCCTCTATAAGGCATATAGGAAAGCCTTCAAAAAGAATAGTTTAATTTTGAATTTCCATCTTTAGCTATGTGCAGCCTGGTTCAGTAGTCCCCCTTTATCCACGGGGTGATACATTACAAGGCCCCCAGCGGTTGCCTGAAACAAGCGTGGATAGAGCTAACCCAATTGCTGTCAATAAGAACACATTTCCATTCATGTTAAGATGCCTTTTCTATCTTCTCTAAGCACTTATCATACACTGTGACTGTAACTTTTGCAGTTTGAGGTACAGCAAAACTAGGACAAATTTCTTTTTCCTTCTAACAATGTCATGGATAGAAGATTCATCTTTACCATATATTAGTATCTTAGCAACCTCAGCATATAATTTTTTTTCTTTCCTTACTAAGTTGAGAAATTTCACCTTTTTACTTTAGAAAAGCACTCTAAAGTGCTTTTCCTTACATATCCAAATTACCAGCATCACTGCTCTTGTGTTTGGGGTCATGATTAAGTAAAATAGGAGTTCCTTGAACACAAGTACTGGGATACCATGACATTGAATCTGATAACCAAGTTGACTACCAATGGGCAGAGAATGTAGACAGAGTGAAGATCTGTACAAAAGGAAGAATTCGCACCCTGAGCAGAACAGAGTGTTCATCATGCTATTCAAAATGGCATGCAACTTAAAACTTATGAATTATTTATTTCTAGAATTTTCTACTTAATACTTTTGGACCATAGTTGACCTTAGGTAACTGAAACTGTGGAAAGTGAAACTTCAGTGAATGGGGCACTACTGTAGACCACTCTGAGTCTCCACTAATCAGGTGGAAGTAGAGGGTTCACTGATCAAATATGATTTTCATTGGATACTTCAGCTTCCTAGGGACATCAACCCAATGGGACAACATCTTAGGATTCTGGGCTTTAAATTGGTGATCTCTATCAAATTTAAGCAATCTGGTCCTGATTTAGGGCAGTAACAATCCCTAATTCCTAGATTAACATGACATTATTTATTTTACATATTTTGTATAAGATGATGAAATGAGCACTATAAACAGAAAAATAAACCCTAGAAGAGGCTATGAAAAAGTAAGCACAAAATACTTTTGGAATAATTGTGAAAAATATCTTCTGATAGTATTTGGAAAATAAATCAGTATATAATCATATAAAATATTTGACCTATTCTATTTATTCTTGCTTATTTAAAGGCATAAATATACTTTACCTTTACTGAGTTCAACCTGTGTTAGTAAGCCTTTAATAAAGCAGATGTCCCCTGCTGTTTCTCTTTTGTCCCTTTCTAACAAGAGATAGCCCCCAGTAGCATGAAAAGTGAAAATAGGGTTAGCTACCCACAGGAAAGTGTACCAATAGATTATCAAATATTGTCATTATCAGCGTGTATACTGTATGTGTTTTATATAGATTTTTGTACAGAAAGTCAGACATGTTCCAACATGATTTAATTCATCACAGTTAAGCCTTTGTAAAAGGATTAAATCAAAAATTAACAAGTTTTTAAAAACACATATTATATAAGGGAAAATTTATATTAAATGTGATTTTAATATCTTTTTCTTTCATTTATTTACCAGGGAGGCTCAAATATCTTCATAACAATAAAACAGAGGAAACAGTATCGTGGGCTGAAGAAACTGATGTATGAGGACTCTCAAAGACCAGTACCTCGCCCAGGAGTAAGAAAATGTCTAGATATTTCTGAAGCTTCAAAAAAAATTTTCTTTGTTTTATTTATATTAACATATTCTCTTTTAAAAAGAAAAATATATTGTTAAAAGTTTTAATAGCTTGTAGTTCTGGCATATGCCTGTAGTCCCAGCTACGTAGGAGGCTGAGGCAGGAAGACGCCTTGAGCTCAGGAACTTGAAGCCAGCCTGGGCAACATTGCAAGACCATGTCTCTCAAAAAAAAAAAAAAAAAAAAAACAAAGAAGAAGAAGAGGAAGAGGAAGAAGAAGAAGATTAACAAATGCTTTTGACAAAATTTATAAAATGTTTCTTGTAAAAGCTTTTAATTGTCATTTTTAAATTTTTTTTACTATATGCTATTGGTAAAAATTTAAGCCCACTATTGTCATATTTATTCTGGGGGTGAAGGTTTAGAATCTAAAGACGGTGTATGTGTGTGTATGTGTATGTGCACATATACTATTAATAATACTATTACACCTGGGTTTTTTTTTACACACAGAACAAGTTCCAAGGATTCATTTTTGACTTGGTAACAAATCCTGTCTTTAATATCATCATCATGGTTCATATCTGTCTCCAAGCAATACTCCTTACAATACAAAGTGATGAACAGAGTCCACAAATGGAAACTGCTTTCTTCTGGATTGACTCAATTTTTGTTATGCTATATACTATAGAATGTATACTGAAACTCCTCTCTTTCCGTTGTTACTATTTCACCATTGGATGGAACATTTTTGATTTTATGGTGGTCATTTTCTCTATTACAGGTAAGATTTTGTTTAGTGAAATTTCCACTTGTAATAATATTAATTCAGGTAAGCTCTTATAGTAAATATCTCTTGAGATATAATCTCCTAATAAGCAAAACAGTTAGGGATCCTTTTTATTCCCAAAAGGAATGCCTCACATTTTTGCATTCATACATGTACACATGCCTTACAGACATAAGATATTAAAAAATATTTCTTGAACTAATAGCATAGACTTCATATCATAAGCCACCAGGTAAATGCTTAGTTACTCCTTCAGTATATAACATACATTAGTTTTCCAGAATAAGAGTAGAAGGATCTTTATGTCTTAGAATGATGTAAGCTTTTAAGCTCACTACTATTTCCTTTCCTCTCTAAAACCATTTGCAAGTTTTATAACTGAAGTTTTAGGCTTTGATAAATTTGTCACTAGTTTTCTTTTACTTTGGGGTTCTCACTCTTTTGTTTAGGAAACACATTTGATATCCTCTTTGTGAACAGATATTGGGCTATATGAAAATAATTCAGTAGTAAACAAGATAGACATAATTCCTGTATTCACATAGTTTATGGTATATTAAAGGATATAGATAATTAAACAGTACGTTTTAATACTGTGCTTTTAAGGTTATGGCAGGGGAAGTACAGGATGCCACAGCAGTGTAACAGAAGGAAGGCACCTAATCAGTAAGTAGCAGTCAGAGAAAACTCTGTAGAAAAAGCAAAATCTAAATAGAGTAAGAGATAAATGGGTAAGAGATAGTCAAGCAAAGAATTTAGGATCAATAAGAATTTCAAGTAGAAAGAAGTTTATTGTCTGCTTGCCCATAACACATATACCAGATTGTAAGCTCCAAGAGAGTAGGGACAATATTGACACAATACATTATTGTGTCAAGCATTATTCTATGTATTCAGCAATGGGAAATATAGGTAAACTATTTTTCCAGTTGTGTTTCTAGAAAATTCACTCATTCAGCTGATAGTTGAAGCAATGCAACTAATTATTGAGGGGGAAATATAAGAATCTTGATAGAAATGTACATGAAGTCAGGAGGGGGGCTGATAGGAAGAAAATAGGATTTATGAAATTAAGAGCCCCATGAGATTGAAGTGGAAGTTGCTTACTCAGAGAGCTAGAAAGAAAAGAATTTGCAGTCAGAGAGGAAGCTGTTTGAATTTGAAGTTTCATAAGGTAAGGTAGTCTGGGTCCAGAATATGTGGTCACAGATAATGGGTCACAGATGTGGATGACTGAAGTAAAGCGATGGATTATGAAACTTCAGAAGGCCAAAGATTGAGAGGCTGGACTTTAACTGGATTGATGGTGGGCACTGAGGTGGAATGGGAGAGACTGGGCCAATTACCAAAATCTCCAGGGAAGACAAATGATGAATGAGTACATCACATAGCCAAGGAATGGTAGGAATGGTGTAGTTGAATGGCATGATCCACACGGTGTCAGAAATGTCTTTCATTTTTTTCTTTATGAAATCATGGGATGGAGAAGTATCCAGAAATCACCCTGGAAAGAAAGAAATACGCTTATTTCACCTGTCTACTCCGAGGAACATGGAGTGGGGAAGAATGAGCTACCTGCACTTAAAAGGGTTGCAAGGAAAATAGTATCCTCAGGATAGAGTCAGGTGTTAGATAAGAAAGGAGGTTAAAAAAAATGGTGATGAGGATGTAGAGAAATTTGTTTACAATTAAATGGTGATAACTCCTGCATAATGGAAGAGTTAGAAGATTGAAGAGAAATGAGCCTTTGGGTCAGACTAGAAGATTTATTAAAGCACTATGGAGAGAAGAGTATTGATAGGATAGAACATTGGAGAAATTGTCATCTTAGGCAGTGACCTAAGTTTAACAGAAACATTAGGCATAATCCTTCGAGATTCAACAAACATAATATCTCATTTAAAAGCCTCCCAGGACTCTCCTCTTCACCAACATCTCAACTCAAAATGAAACACACTTTCTTCAGTACTTCCACAGAATACTACTTATGCCTTTATGGAAATTATAATTTTATCTTTATAGTTCTTCCCTTATTCCCATACTTCCTTCATTCACCTACTACTGCTACAAAAAGTTCTAAGCAAAGATGCATTTATTCAATTTACATTTAAAGCACCTGGGGACCATATATTATTTATGAAATAGACAAATTAAATTCGAATCTATGAATCACTGAGTACCAGACGATTTTGTAATTATATTTTTCAGGTCTTTCTGCTTTGCATTATAATTGTTTCAAATGTCTACTATTGCTAGTTCCTAAATTATAAGGTCTTTGAAGACAAATTATATTATTCATCTCTGCATATTTGCATAATGTTTTTATTAGGCATTCAGTAAAGGTTACATTGATCTAAATTTTTTGGTCCAACAGCGATCAGAAAAAATTATGGCTAGTGTCCTGTACTATGGAATCAGGTCATCAGTGATTCCAGAAGTACTTGATCTATAATACTGCCAAGAGATGAAGAGAATTCTCTTCCAAATTTTGCTACATACCCTGAGCATTGACACAATTAGTATATGGCTATCCCAAACTTTCAATATATTAATTCTTAAACAGGAGGAATTAATAAAAGATTAACAAAATATATTTTAAAATTAAGTGAAAAATAATATTATTCTAAAAGCAATTGTATTTGAATAATTTTATTAACTGCTTTATCTTTTCCCACCCCAAGGACTATTTCTGCCTATGACAGTAGGATACTACCTTGTGCCTCCTTCGCTTGTGCAACTAATACTTCTCTCACGGATCATTCACATCTTGCGCCTTGGAAAAGGACCAAAGGTGTTCCATAATCTGATGGTCCCCTTCATGCTGTCCCTCCCAGCACTGTTGAACATCGGTCTTCTCCTCTTCCTGGTCATGTTTGTCTATGCCATCTTTGGAATGTACAACTTTGCCTATGTTAAAAAGGAAGCTGGAATTAATGATGTGTCCAATTTTGAAACCTTTGGCAGCAGTATGCTTTGCCTTTTTCAAGTTACAATATTTGCTGGTTGGGATGGGATGCTCACCGCAATTTTCAACAGTGAATGGTCTGACTGTGATCCTGATAAAATTAACCCCGGGACTCAGGTTAGAGGAGATTGTGGTAACCCCGCTGTTGGGATTCTTTACTTTGTCAGTTACATCCTCATATCATGGCTGATCATTGTCAATATGTATATTATTGTTGTCATGGAGTTTTTAAATATTGCTTCTAAGAAAAAAGTCAAGACCTTGAGTGAAGATGATTTTAGGAAATTCTTTCAGGTATGGAAACGGTTTGATCCTGATAGGACCCAGTACATAGACTCTAGCAAGCTTTCAGACTTTGCAGCTTCTCTTGATCCTCCTCTTTCCATGGCAAAACCAAACAAGGGCCAGCTCATTGCTTTGGATCTTCCCATGGCTGTTGGAGACAGAATTCATTGCCTTGACATTTTACTTGCTTTTACAAAGAGAGTTATGGGTAATGATGTGAGGATGGAAAAAGTCCTTTCAGAGATAGAATCAGGGTTTATGTTAGCCAACCCTTTTAAGATCACATATGAGCCAATTACGACTACTCTGAAACGAAAACAAGAGGCAGTTTCAGCAACCATCATTCAGCGTGCTTATAAAAATTACCGCTTGAGGCGAAATGACCAAAATACATCAGATATTCATGTGATAGATGGTGACAGAGATGTTCAAGAGACTAAAGAAGGTGTCTACTTTGACAAAGCTAAGGAAAAGTCAATTATTCAAAGCCAGATCTAATTCCACTTACCACCTCTTTACCTTCTTCATATAGCTCAAAATGGTTAAAAGTGTAAATCAGAAATAAAAGCAAAGATCAGAGAAAGCAGAGATAATAATCAACTGTTTACAAGCCATGGAAGTGAAGCTGTATTCACAAGACTCCATGCCAAATTCACTTATTTGGCACTGTATGTTAAGTCTAACCAATCAGGAAAGACAACTCCTTAACATTGCTGCAGTGATTTAAGTGGGTTAAAGTTGCCATTGGACAATCCAATGTTTTTTTTCCTCTATATGGCTTATATGGATTGTACCTCTTCTAGAGGATAGGCGAAGGTGGTGATAGAGATTAGTGACAAAGGAGGCTTCCTTATGTATTTTATGGCTAAGTTTATGGGCTTCAAGTCTCACCACTATTAGGGCTTAGTTACAAATAAACAAATACTTTCTTAATATGGGATGGTGAAGTACTACAGGCCATTAAATCATAAACTTGCCTAGACAAATGCCAATTGGGGGAACTGGAGAGGGCAGTTCTTTAGAAAGTGCCTTTGAGATCAATCACAGAGATTGTTCAGCTGGTTAAAAACACATTGAAAAAGATTGGTTGAAGCTCTGTTTTCATTTTTCTTTGTTCTTGTTTCCTTTTATTTTGGGTTCTGGGAATTAATGTTGTTTCATTGTTCTTAGGCTCCTGGCTTCTCATCTCTTTGACTAGTTCCACCTAAGCTCTGGCTCTTGAACAGGATAAATTCATAAAATAAGAAGCATAAAGGAAACTGACAATTATGGTCTACATTTTCTTCTCATTTACACTTTTTTAAAAGTATGCATTACTAAAATGATGTACTAAATAATATGTTAATAGACTCAAGCTTTGCCTTATTATAAAAGTGATGTATTTTTTACCATGTATCTCAAATGTAATGCTGAGTATGTAAGATCTGGCAATACATGGCATAATATGAACCAGAGTTGTAGAGAGCTACTGTTTTGTCTAGGAATTTGATTTTTGCAGTGTCTTTTATTTGAAAAACTGGGGCCACTTTAAAATACTTTTCACTGTACTTTATGCTTCTTTATAATCCAGAGAAAGAAAATGATCACTCAAACTGTAAGGACTATGAATTAGGAGATAAAAGTGTAAGTTTGTTTTTGTTTTACATTGGTGTATACAAGTTAGTTTTCACTTACACATTTATTATTCCAAGTTTTTTAAAATTTTTATCTCATCACATACATAATTACTCTGAAAAATTCTTTATGTTTAAAGAACTTTAAAATCTTGAACATTACTTTTAACTATTGAAATGATATTTAAAGATAGGCACAAATAGTTGTTTTTTGACTTATTCATTAAAGTGCATTTACATCCATGTAGTTTGAGATTCTAATATTTATTCCACCTGTATGAAGATTCATTTCAATGTGTCTACAAAGTCCTCAAAGATTCATAAAGGAAATCTGCATACTATTGACTTAAATGACACCCTTTAAATATGTTTTATGACATTCAATATCATTTACATTACACTAATTGTATTTTATTATGAATGCATGATCTTGAGCCTTAAATATTATAATCTTTTTCTGCTCCTCAGAAATGTAATAACCTTACCAAGATGCCTTTGGGGGATTCCCTAATTAAATGTAATATCAGGGGTCTTTTTTTTCTATAAATGTTCCTTCCCTTTCTCCTCCTGCTCTCCATCATGAGATGGGGACCAGTGAGGAATCAGTGTTAACTTGGTGACAATGTGGCAGCTGGTGCTTTATCTAAGCTTCTCAGTTTTCCATTTCTTGGGAATGCTTTAATGCAGAAACTGCTTCAAATACTTAAACTGAATCATAACTTGCTTATGTAAATTCCATTAAGACAACAAACTGATTTTAGTTTGAAAATTCTAGCTTTTACTTATGAATCGTGTTTGCCAGTTACCTTACAAAAGCTGTATAAAGAATTATTTTTAACAAAGTCTTACAATATATCTTACTTTTTAGGTACTATAGGAAATAATAAATACAGTCTGTTAACCACAAAAAGCTTTGTTTGTTTTCTTTTTTCAATTTGGTAAGTCAGGCTGACTACTTTGTATAGTAGAATTTTTTAAAGTAAGCTTTACATTAAAGCTTATTCATTCATGCTGAAAATTCAAAACTAGAAACACTTGTGCTTACATTATATCATTTAATTTTGTAGAATGAATGTTAATAAGTTTACCAGAGACCCCTATACATTGACAGAATGTACAAAGTACTCCTCTCAACAAAATTTAACTTTAATTTTACTAGATATATTTCATTATTGTTAGAATTTGCTTTATGAAAGATAATACTGAACTTAAATTTATTGGTACACTACTATTTATCAATGTCTGTTTCTCCAAAATTTTTTTTCTGTTTCACTAATAGATATAATACATTTGAAATTATTTTAAAGGTAATGGTAACAGCTACCACTTATTGAGCAGACTATCATGTCCAGCATTGTGCTAAGTATTTATCATGCATGCAATAGTAATCACTCTCAATTTATAGGTGAAAAAAAATTAGGCTTAAAAAGGTTTTAAAAGTCTTTTTTATGGCACAGAACTTATAAGAGACAAGGCCAGGATCCCAAACCAGAGCAGATTCCAGAGCTTTAATGCCTTAATATACTCTCTCTTATCTCTCTCTCTCTCTCTCTCTCTCTCTCTCTCTCTCTCTCTCTCTCTCTCTCTCTCTCTCTCTCTCTCTCTCTCTTTCTCTTCCACTTCCACCTCCCTGTATGGTGCAGAAAATTTGAAAAGTGAACACAAGCCCTTGAAAAAAGAGAAGGCACAAGAGATAAAGCTATAGAAGTATTTTTTTTCAACATTTATTGAATGCCAGGTACTATAGGTACACTCAGAGCCTATTCACACATAAAGATAAATCTGAGACCAAAGAGCTTACTAGTGAGGGTAAAAATAACAATGCAGCTAATTATAATATATGGTAATTTTTATACCATTGGTGTAAATTGTATATGTATATATACAGGAAGGAATAATGAGTTCTCTGTTAGATGTTAGAGGTGAAGAGAATAAAGTTGGACCCTGTAGGAAAAGGAGGATTTTATCAATTAGAGAAGTTAGCTCTATTCAACGCAGAGGCACTTTTAAGGAGAAGAGTCCATCATGAAGAATCCTGGGCCTATGGTTCCAGTTTAAAATTCTTCAGGCTGGAAGACAGAGAGAGATGGATTGAGGAGACGATAAACTTCCAATGCAGAGATTAGCTAGAAAATTTGAGCAGAATTATTCTGGATACCCTGAATCCCTTTCCAGATATGGTTTATTTTTCCCTTTGATTTTGAACTCTCTTTTCCCTTAACTGTTCCCTTCCAGGAACTCTGGGTCTGCACTCTCAGTTGTAACAGTCAGCAAAGAACTCCAGTGAATGATGGAGTCTTTACTGCACAGGCGGGGATTTTCACCATTATGTTGGGTGAATTAAAACTTTCAGGGTCAGATACTCACTCAGCTCTTCAGCTGTATGCAAACCTCTGTCTTCACTGACTTAAAAAATCACACACTGGCTCCAAGAATGTTTTTTTCTCAATTCCACTCCTGGGTTCCATTACCATCCAGGTGGCACAGCATCCTTATGTCCCTGGATTCTGGTCTAGGCTACTTATATAAATGTCTACACCTTCAAATAATCTGCAACTTGTGAGTCCCTATTCATATAAATTTTCATCACCATCTTCCCTTATTTTCTCCCTCCCTCCCATCATTTCATAAAAATCCATTGAACACCTCCTATGTATTAGGCAAAGCAATTTAGAGATGAGCAAGATTGCCCTTATCCTTAAAAGGCCCTGTGTGATGAGTAAAACTTCACACTGGAACTATGTTTACTCCATTCTTATGATGGAGACCTTCACTAGGGGCTAGTGGAGGAAAGTCCTACTGAACTTCACAGAAAACCTGGATCTTGAGCTAAGTTTTCTAGTAAATGGGATTTTGTTGGGGGGCATGATGAAGACAAGAAATGATATCCCAAGTTAAAGTAACAGCAAATATCCAAGTATGAAAAACAGAGTCCATAAACTCCAAGTCCCTCTTGTATGTTCATGCAAAAAGCATTCAGAAAAGGGCAATAAATGGTGGAGTTGGATTCTAGGGTGTGTTCATGTAAGGAAAAGAGAGATGACAACTCAAGATTGTTAAAAGTTGAGATGATCCCTAAAGAACACTTAAAGTGGGTTCTCTCACATACCAACAAAAACTCACCATATATATTGGATTGCCCGCATTCACTATTAACCATTCTTTTTTGGATATCATCATTGAGATATTCACATACCATAAAATTATTCTTGTTACATAAAATGATTCATGTACAATTGAATTTTTTAAGTATATTAACAGAGCTGTGCAACCATATCTTATATCTGAGTTTTCTGTTCTATTCCACTGGTGGGTAAATTTACAACTAATGGACACAGTGAGCATTGTAGGGAGGAAAGGGCATGTCAAATCATGGTTTGGGTAAGACAAAGTCATAACATGTAACCAAAATGTTTGTACCCCCATAATATCCTGAAATTTAAAAAATTAAAAAAAAATAAACTGAAAAAAATCAAGATGAGCCCAAAAGGCAACTAGAAATAATAAATGTAATTTGTAAAAAAAATAAAAAATAATAATAATAAAAAAAACTATCCGTTTACAACCAACTGATCTTTGACAAAGCAGACAACAATATACACCAGGGAAAAGAATCCGTATTCAGTAAATGGTGCTGGGAAAATCGAATAGCCACATACAAAAAAATAAAACAGGATCCATACCGCTCACCTCTCACAAAAATTAGTTCTATGTGTTTCTTAAATTTCCTTTAAGGCTTCATCTTTGACCCACAGATTATTTAAAAGTGTGCTGTTTAATTTCTACATGCTTAGAGTTTTTCCTGCTGTTTTAACATTATTAATATTAATTTATAGTTTAAATCCATTATGCCCAAGAACACACTGTATGATTTTAATTCTGTTAAATTTGTTGAGGTTTGTTTTATGGCCCAGGATACGATCTATCTTAATAATTGCTCCATGGGCACTTGGAGAAAATGTGTATTTTGTTATTGTTTGGTGGAGTGTTCTATATACGTCTGTTAGAGCCTGTTCATCAATTGTGTTGTTTAGATCGTCCATATCTTTGCTGATTGTCTGCCTGTGTTTCCGTCAGTTGCTGAGAGGAGCTGTTGAAATTCCCAGCTACAGCTATGGATTTTTCTATTTCTTCTTTCAGCATTATCAGACTTTGTTTCATGTATTTTGAAACTCTGTTGTTAAATACATACATATTTAAGATGTCATTTTTTCCTGATAGCTTGCGTTTATATCATTATTCAATGTCCCTCATTGTCTCTAGTAATTTTCTTTCCTCTAAAGTCTATTTTGTCAGATAATAAGAAGGCTGATGCTGTTTTTTTTTTTAAATTAACGTTTGCATGGTGTATCTTTTTTTGTCATTTTACTTTCAACCTATATATGTCATTGAATTTAAAATTAGTTTCTTGTAAGCAGCCTTGGATATATTTTTTAATCGACTTTTTCTTGATGTATTTAGATAATTTACATTTAAGTTAATTATTGATATATTAAAATACTTAAGATTACTATTTATTGTTTGTTTTATATTTGTTTGTTCTGATCTCATTCCTGTTTCTCTTTTTTTGCCTTCCTGTATGATACTGGCACATGTTTTAGGCTTTCATCTTGATTTAATTATAGTGACTTCGATTTGCATGTTTTGGGTAGTAGTTGTTCTGAATATTACTATATCTCTCTATCACTCCATTTATCTATGTCTACTGGTATCAACATTTTACCATTTTTTTTTGTTGTTGTTGAGACAGAGTCTCGCTTTGTTGCCCAGGCTAGAGTGAGTGCCATGGCGTCAGCCTAGCTCACAGCAACCTCAAACTCCTGGGCTCAAGCAATCCTCCTGCCTCAGCCTCCCAAGTAGCTGGGACTACAGGCATGCACCACCACGCCTGGCTAATTTTTTATATATATATATTAGTTGGCCAATTAATTTCTTTCTATTTATAGTAGAGACGGGGTCTCACTCTTGCTCAGGCTGGTTTCGAACTCCTGACCTCGAGCAATCCGCCCGCCTCGGCCTCCTAGAGTGCTAGGATTACAGGCTTGAGCCACCGTGCCAGGCCTACATTTTACCATTTTGAGTGGAGTATGAAAACCTCACTCCCATTTGGGTTCATTTATCTTCCCCATTTTTAAAATATCATCATCATGGAACTCAGACAGTGCTATAATTTTTGTTCCAAACATTAAATATGGTTGTTAAAACTCATTATATGTGCTCATACTTTTTTTCTTTAAATTTCAGAATATTATGGGGGGCACAGATGTTTAAGTCACATATATTGCCTTTGCCTTCCCCCCAACCCAAGTCACAAGTGTGTCTATCTCCCAAACAGTGCACACTGCACCCATTAGGTGTGAAATTACCCATCCCCTTCTCCCCACTCCCATCTGCCTGACCCCCAATGAATGTTACTAGCCTTTGTGCACATAACTGTTGATCAATTACTACCATTTTGATGGCGAGTACATGTGGTGCTTGTTTATCCATTCTTGTGATACTTCGCTTACTAGAATGGGCTCCAGCTCCCTCCAGGATAATACAAGAAGTGATAGATCAGCATTGTTTTTTGTGGCTGAGTAGTACTCCATGGTACATACATACAATTTTTTATTAATCCACTCATGTATTGATGGACACTTGGGTTGTTTCCATATCTTTGCAATTGTGAATTGTGCTGCCATAAACATTCCAATGAAGATGTCTTTTTTATGTGCCTATATTTCTGCTCTTTGCATTGTTACTTCTTCCTCCCTGATGCTCTGTGATTCCTTCTTTTATCGATTCCTTTCTTTTTGAAGAACTTTTGTTTAGCTAATCTTTAAGAATTAGATCTGCTAGCAACACTTTGTATTAGGGTTTTTTCCTCTCTGAGAATGTTATAATTTCCCTTTCATTTCTAAAAGATAAACTCATTGGATATAGTTTGTGGTTGAAAGTTCTTTTCCTTCATCACTTGAAAAATATTTTTCCACTTTCTTTTGGCTTTCATGACTTCAGATGAGAAATCCATTGTAACTCAAGTTGGTATTCCCCAGTAGATACGCATCATCTCTCTCTGGCTACATTTAAGATTTTTCTATATCAATAGTTTTTAAAATATTTAATTATGATGTGTCTAGAAACTTTTCAGAAATGTAAATTTCAGTGACACAACCAAAGAATCAGAAGCTATGGGAGTGAGGCACAGATATCTGTATGTTAACGAGTCCAGTTAACGAGCTGATTCTGATATACACTAAAGCTTAGGAAACAATTATGAAGATCTGCACTGGTATACACTAGCCACATGTGGCTGTTCTAATTGAAATCAATTAGCAAATAAAATACAGCAAATAAAATTTAAAATTTCATTTCTAAATCCCAATAACCACATTTCAAGTATTTAGTAAATACCTTTATCCAGAGTCTACTGTATATGACAGCACAAATTTAATATTAATGCATATATATCATCTCAGAAACTTCTATTAGACAACACTGATCTAAGATTAAATGAAATTTGTCAGATTAACACATTTGTAACCATTTGTCAGTTTTACTGGATAGTTTCCTTTTGCCCTGCCAGAACCACTCTTTGCCCTTCTCCTTGCCCTGAGCTCTTAGGGGATGACTCACAAGAGCTGCTACAAAAGATCCTCTGGACCTCTGGCTTCTGGTTGTGTTTGACTAATGGGAAGCACCAGACCAAGTGCTTGCTCCCTCCCAGGTCACTGGGTTTAGTTTTCACACTTTACCTATGGCCACAACTTCTGCACATGATGTTTCTTACAGCTACACCTAGGGAACTTCTGGTAACTAACCCCCTCCTTGTCCCTTCAAACCTAGAAGCAGAATCCCTTAGTTTCTTCTTAAACCCTGCCTAGGTTATTTATAAGCCCCTTTGCTAAATTTTCTTCACATTATCCTCTTGGAGTATGACTTCTTTTTTCCATTTTTTTTTTTTTTTTGGTCCCTATATCAGCTAAACTTTTGGCCTTTAGTAGTTTCTGAAACTGAAAGAATTCAAATTCTATCTCCTATAGCTCCCATAGTAGTTTCCCACAGAGTGAGCTTAAATCTAATTTCTCTGAGTTAAAATCAAGAGAAAGGGAAAGAAAGAGAGAGAAAGGGAAAGAGAAAAATAGAGAAAGAGAAGAAAGAAAGAAAAATTAATTACAGGGAGCATACTATGATACTTGCATTTTGCTGAGAGCATTGCACAAGCTTAGAGCCACAGTAGAATTGCTAGAACAATAGAATAAATGGCTCTGAGGATACAGGGAGTGGGAAAGGAAACGAAAAAGGGCTGATCAAGATAAATTCGAGAAGTGGCGTATTTGGCGGGGATTTTTGAAGTAAATTATTCTCAGGTCTTTCTACCTCCCACATGGCACCGCCATGAAACAAGCACTCCATCCTCTAGTTTGAGGAAGGGAAAAATCACTTTTCCTCTCTCCTTCTTCAAGATATTTTGTGTATATATTGGATCTTACCTGCATCTTGTAAGTTTTCTGAAAGATCTAGGCTTTTTGAAACCAAAGACCGGTTCCTCTTCTGCATTGACACATAACTTCCTCAACTTTAGAAAGAAGAAACCAGTTCTCTGCATGAATAGCAGGCAAGTTGGGTAGGGAAGAGGAAAAGGGTAAAATATAGGGTGAAAAAAATCTGAATTGATATCAGTTAATATATCAAAATATATAAAATAAGGTCTCATTTTCTTTTTGGGTTAAAATTCTTATAGCGTAGAATTTTACATATGCCAACAAGTGAGTCTGTTCTTGTTAACAGGTTATATATTCAGGTACAAAAACAAAGTAAACTGCAAACTCTCCAAGTTCAAGATGTTATCATCCAGGTGGGGCAACAGACCACGAACAAAATGATGTAAAAATATATCAGTGCAAATTATTAATGGAAGTAAAGGTATAAAGGGTAAATTGATATCACCATAGACTCGATCTGGTCTATGACTACTACACACTGACAGTATGTACACAATTAAGGTGAAACAATATTTTCATAAGTTTCAGCCCAATTCTTTTTTCAACTTCTAATTATCTGAATTCTCTGTTCAGAAAATCAACTCTCCACTGCTGTAGCTTAGCCTGATCACTTGAAAATCTATCATCAATGATATTGAGTCTTAATACTCTCAAGCTTCCAATCTATTGAGCAGAAACAGAGATAACCTCTTTTCCAGATGAGTGCCACACCCTGTCACTTTGAGGAGCAAAACTGCAAACAATTCAAGACAGAAGTTAAAACTATTCAATCAATTGTTTTTAATAAATGTAAGCTTTAGATGGGATAAGACTTTATAACTAGGTATCTTCATTAAGAAGACTCTCAGTATGGTACAATTGTCTAATGGTTTTTAAAAATTTATTCTCCCATTATTTGGTAATAGCATTCCTGATTCTTAGCTAGCCACATAGCCTTCTGACTATAAATACTACCTTTCACAACTTTTTTTTTCAGTTAAATCTGATCATACAACTAACTTCTATCCTTTTTAACTTCTTTTCACTGTTTGGAACATGGATGAGGAGGAGAGGCATCTATTATGAACAAGTTAGGCCAACAGCAAGTGAATGATAAGCAATAAGCTAGAAAGCCTGACTTAGACAACCATAAGGTAGCAGAAAATAATCAGATCACATTTTGTCTTCTTTAAACTGTCAAGATGAATTAGAACTTTTGAGTGACACTGAAGTAATTTACCAAAGCTCTTTTTAAAGTTTCCAGGTAAAAGACAAAATCCTTAAAAAAATAAATCCACACCATTATAGCAGTATCATATTCTCTAAAGCCTAAACCTGATTTTTTTATAGCATTAATAGATAGCATAGCTGTCTACATAATATCCCATTATAATTGACTATTAACCATGTGGGTTGTATAGTCAGTCATTTTTAATCCTACATTGACTTTTACTTTTTGGTTTGTATAAATCTCTCCAAGATTTTTAAATAACAACTTAACTGGAAGGAAAATTTCATGAACCTATAACTCAGTGCAATGTAAAGCAGGACTGACTTTTTGCTCATTGGGTACATTACGTTCTTTCAGTATGTGAAAGAGCTGCCTTGGTTTGCTGAATAAATACTTCTTTTTAATTGTCCTGTCAATCATGCCTGATACTTCTGGTCAAGAAAAGTATTTGTTTTCTCAACTCAGTGAACCTTCTTTAGATCAAGGTGCAGCACTGATATATTTAGGACAAGAAAGACTTCACAATATTAACATCAGCTTGATTAAGGAAATGTGCTGTTTCTTTTTCTTTTATATTATGGAAAAATGATGAAGATTAATCTCTAAGATGTATGCTTGTCTCTTGAACTTTAAATTATTAAATATATTGCTGTGTTCTCACATGGCTTTCTGCAGGAAACACACAAACACACACACACACACACACGATCCTTCCAGTGCACACAGATTCGACTGTTGTGAAACCCAGCACAATGAGCCGTGGTCTGCTGGAGCACACAGGAAATGTCTCGTGAATAATGTACAGCTATAAACAGGTGGCCATATCAAGCTCTCTTCACTTAATGCTATTCCCAAACACACTCTGAGGGAAGTAATTGGATACCTTTATTAGCAATTGATCTATACAGGAAGAAAGAGTGATTAAAAGTCTTGCAAGGCATTGATTGCATGTGCATTAGCTTGCATTGACCTACAGCATTTTTTACAGAAAAACTCATGTAAATCAGAGCAATCACCAGAATTGTAACACTAAACAGAAACATAAAACATTTTAAAGCCTCAAGTGCGGAACTCCAGAGCAATTCTTACACTACAGGGTATATAAGAAGCAAATGCTGCTGTCATGAGGCCACCTTCTAACTGGGTAAGTGTTTGGGAGGCAGTGTCCAGGGCTGATGTGCCACTGATGGAACAGCTTGTGGGATGTGAGTCCACTCTAGTCCATTTTTTTTTAACACCAATGACAAGAAGTGTCGTGTCAGGAAGCTCCAGACATCTTCCTGGAATAGCTATCATTAATCTTCAGTATGATCACATTACCTTTTTATTATTTTAGATGAAAAAGCATAGTGGGCACTTTTTTTCACCTATCACAGACTACACATTAAACTTATAAAACAACCAGCCTTTGTGCATTCACCTGAGTTAGCCAAAATTGTCAGTGCAATTGGCAAAATGTAATTGCTGCTATTGTTCGGTGGAGGGTGAACGGCCTCAACGGTCATGTTGTATACTACGGATAAAAATCTCTTTGTGTTTTACATAAATCTTCTTCAATGAGAAGTGGAAATGTGGTGAACTATCCTAACTATATCATGAATTATTATATAGTAAACACAGGCATTTGTAAGACAGAATTATAATGTCTGTATGTTTTGTTTTGTTTTATACTGTTTCATCTTGGTGAATATTATGCCATCAGTAAATCCTATATGATATTAACTGTATATGATTAGTGTTTTCTCTCTGAGATCATAAAATAGAGTCATTCATCTAAGGGCTTTGGAGATTCTATATTGCCAATTGCCTGTAGAAAATGTTATGTAACTCATTACTCTGTTATGGTTATATTCTCCGTATCTTAGTTATTCTTCCTTATCCTTGTTAGTTTAATGCATGAAATTTTAAAATTTTTTATTAACACTCTGCTGTTCTAATAATGCGTGAAAATTAAATATTCTAATGTGGAAGAGGAAGAAAATGAAATTCTAAGCTGTCACTTGTGTGGGGTTTCATTGTGGGATTTATTCAAGCTTTATTTAAAAATAAAGTCAGCAACTTCTGTTTCCATTTATGATGAAGGAACTGCTGTAGGAATTGCTATCTAGCAACTATGAAATTGGACAAAATGTATGAAACAAATATTTTTAGACATTGAACAATAGGCAACAATCCTATTGTTCAAAGTCTAAAACATGACAGAAGGAATCCTAAAACAACCAAATTTAAGAATTACTGCCCAATATTAAAGGCTGCTCTGGACCTGACTTAAATACACTTCAGTATAAGCCTCAAAAAGATTAAACTAATCTGAACATTATTTAGGTGCCTGCCATATTTAAATAATACAATAAAATATAGCACATTGTAAAATTCAGTGTTCAGTATGCAATCAAAACCTTCAGGGTAGCGAAGAAGTTTATATGAAAGAGGAATGGTCCGAGTTTAGCAAAGACAATTGTGAATAATAAATAAATAAATAGGACAATCCTCCTTCCGGACATAAAGAATAGTAAAAATGTCCTCCCTTCCATCCCACCTCCATTCCTTTCTTCCGTATTTTCCTATATTTTCCTATATTCTCCTTTCATTTCCAGCTTCCCTAAATTCATCCTGCTTCTCTCTGTTTCTTCATCCCTCTCTTCCCCCTCCTTTCTTTCCTTTTTATAATACTTACTTATGTAACCTAATCCTATAATGGAAAAGAGCAACTTCAGCCAAGGTATTAGAAAACAGTGTTCTGAAAAGTAACAGTTCCTCTGACCCCCTCAATGACTTACACTACAATTTCAGGAATACTATGTCTTCAGGAGAAGTCAATATTCTTTGAGCCATCGAATATAGCTAACTGAAGAAGTACCTCTGAAGTAATGTGTTTCATATAGTGAGATGGGTCTCAGGTTGGACTCTTGCAAAAAATAATGATTTAATGAAATAATGGCCATTAGGGGGTTATCATAGATTAATAGCTTATATATAATATTAGTAAGTTATAGGATATCTCACTTTCTTAGAGAAAATATTACTCTTACTTTAACTCTGATCATGATTTTTTAAAATTCAGTCTACTGTATAATAAATTTGCTGAGGACAGCCAATTATTGGAGTATATTTTATCAACCAAGTTATTAACAAACTGTAAGAAGAAATGTTTTAAATAAATTCACACTGAACTCTTTGGTACTGAAAGTAGTGAAGTGTTTGTAAAAATCATTTTATGCATAATGCTATAAATTTCACTCCTGCCCTCACACACTCCCCAATGGTGATGAATAACAACAGCTAATGATGGTGGCTGTCATTCACTGAATGTTTTCTATAAGCCAGGCACTGTGCTAAGCACTTTAATATTTCATGTTCAAACAACCTAAAGAAAACTGCTTCTCTTTTTTCTATCTCTCTCCTTCCTCCCACTCTCCCTCTTTCCCTCCCTGTTTGATTGCTGATTTTTGTTTCCACTCAAAAAAGGTGGTAGAGCATCATGTCAAAGCTCACAGACCCTGGAGTCATAGACAACATTAAAATTCCAACTCCACTACTTATTATTTATGCACAAAGATAAGCCCCAGTATCTTATCTACTTAATAAGAATATAAAAATGCCTAAGTCCTGTATTGTAATAAGGATTTCAAGTGATTATATATGTCAATGTCTGGCATGTCACGACCACTCAATAACTTTAGCTATCTATTTCTCTATTTATCTGTGTATTTAACATTGAATATTGTGTGTTTATGTGCCAAGCTCTCAGTCTTAAAGTCTTTAGATAGATATGGTCTTACTTAATCCTAAAAGACTCTTACAAGGTGTTATTGTTCTTATGATTAGAAAACAAGGGCCCAGAGTGTTTTAATGACTCTCATGATAATATAATTAACAAGCTTCACCTGCCTCTGAAGCCGAGGCTTTTTAAACACTATAGTATGCTCCATCCTTTCATAAAGTTGTTTCTTTCATCTTCTTTTTAAAAATGGAAGGCTGTTCTTTAATGCTGACCCTAAATATATTTGTTTAGATTTGTTTAGATATAGGCAGTTTGAAGGTAAATGTAGGGAAGAAACAAAATAATATTGCATTATTTTGTATCTTGTTGCCAGTCTTATTTCAAAGTGAAATCACTAGAAAAGAGGATAGAAAGCAAGGTGACTGAGGGAAGAATGTTAAAGAAAATAAATAAATTAGTCAAAAAAGAATCACTATGTTTTTAATTCTTGAGAACCACAATGTCCTTGCCAACCCAACTTAATGATATAGATCATTTTCCAAATATGTATAATATGGGAGCCTTCCAAAAACCTGTAGAGTAGACCATTAGATGCTATTATGTCCATCATTGCAGCATTCTATCACCATCCTCTTCCTTCTTCACTCCCCATAGAATGATGCTTATGATAACATTCCTTACTGTGGGCCAATGGCCTAAGAGATCAGTAAAAGTAATAGTTAAGTGAGTTTCAATTTGCTCATCTTTGAGGGTCTGGTTCAGATACATATATTTGGGGTATCCATAAGGTAGGGAACATATGGATGGCTGAACCTTCCAACAATATCCCCTTTCCTTCAACAATGATATTGAAGCATGGAATTTGGTGGTGGATTCCCTGACAAGAACTCAGAGTGCAAGTTATCTTTGCATATGAAGTCCAGAACTTTTGTGCATTGTTTAAGTTGGGGTACACTCCATGTTTTAATCATGCTACGTAGTCTGTAGTAAACAGTAATACAGAGAGTAATATGATCTCTAGACAAGAAGTTTTTAATGCTAGCACACAATTGGTACCAGTCTATGAGTTTTTATCTGTCTTCAACTTCTGACTTCTCTATGATGGGGATTAGTACCTCCTGTCCACAGGCTCTTTATAAACAACTATAGAGCTGGCTTAGGGAGCTTTCCAATCTCCTTCCCAGAGCTCTTAACAGTTCTAGTGATTAGCCAATTCATTCCCTGGCCTCCAACCCTTTCATTCTCATCCTTTCATTGAAAAGTAAGAAATAATGCTAGATGCTGGAGGCAGGAGACTATTTTCCTCAAAACTATAGATTTTTTTTGTTTTTTTTTTTTCAGAATGATATTACATACAGCAATTGAATCCACTTTCTTCAACATTACTATGCAATACAAACTTGCTTCTGATAGGAGTCAGAGAAAAAGATTTGTATGGGAGTTCATTGGGAAGTACTCTCCGGAAATACAACTGAGAGGAAGCAAGGTTTGGCAGAAGTAGAACTGCAGTGCAGCTGCAGCAGTAGCCTAAGTGAACTCATGGGAAGTTCTAACCTGTAACCAGGCAAAGGAACAGAACCTTAACAGTCTTACATTAACCAGTCATTGGATGTGGGCTGCCTCTGGGGAGGGGCTACGCCCTTGAGTGAGGCTACTACCTTCAGTCAAGGACAATTCCTAGATAGGATCACAGTTATGAGCCATCAGCAGCCCATGCTGTCTCTGACGGAAGGAAAGAGTCCATTGTTATTCATTGTTCCTAAAGGAAATGAACACCATGGCTTCCTCTATAAGTTACTAACTGTGATACCCTTATTCCTGAGATACGCTGGATGTTTGTTCTCTGTGTATTGCCATCAAATATGGACCCCTAAAGTGACAAGTGTACATCACTTGGCACTATGTAATATGAAAATAATGACATACAAAGTGATACTGCAAAGTAAAATTGTTGTAATGTTTGAACAAGACAAAGATGGAAGCAGAGTAGCCTGTAAGCAGTGGATGCAGTTCTGTGGAGAGCCAAAGATGGCAGTGAACGAAAACTTGAAGTCTGCATAACTTGCTGGCCTGGGTCAATGAGTCTCTGCAGTTGAATCTGACAAAGATCCAACAGTTGTACTCAGGGGCTGCCTATTATCAGTTTATGAGCATGCTATTCTCTGGCTCCATTGCCTTGAAGAAAGTGAAATTACAAGCTAAGCTAGAACAAGAGGACATCCAGGACTCCAAAAAATATTATACGAGAACTTTTTAAGAGGATGGCTGTTGACAAAATAATTTTTGTGGACACATTAGTAAAAGGAAAGTTTCAGGACAATTTTGAATTCATCTGGTGATTCAAGAAGTGTTTTGATGCAAATTATGATGGAAACGACTATGGCCCTGTGGCTGCCAAACACAGTGAAGACACTGCAGTGGCTCCCTTCCTTGTGGTTCCAGCTCTGAATAAATGGAATAAACCTCTCAGCTCGAGCAGTGCAGCTCCCCAAAGGCCCATTTCAACACAGAGAACTATGGCAGCTCCTAAGGCTGCCCTGGGGTGTCGTGAGCCACTGTTCCCAGCAGGATGCCCATTCACTTTTCAAGCCAGCCAGGTGCCCAGAATGTCTCCTGAAGGGACTCAATATTTTCCTAAGAGGGATGCCTGCTCCATCTCATACTTCAGAAAGCTAAGTAACATTCTATTGACTTCCCAGGGGAGCAAGGGGGAAAACGACCCCGTATTTCAGAGGCCAATAGATGTTCTCTATGCCAGAGGTGAAGGCTTTGGGATGCCTGATAAAGGGGCCCATAGGAAGAATACAAGCAGTATTAACAGCCTGAAACCAGCAAAGTAACATCTGAATTCTTCACTCCAAATCATGTGCTTAATTGTAAAACACTCCCTTTTATTGGTCTTATAAGACTCCCAGGCTTCTACCTCTTCTTAAAGTGCACTTTGAAGATGTTCATTCCTTTTCAATAAGTTTGAGTTAGTAGCTTTTACCTTGTAGCAGAGAATTAACTTCTAGTTGGCTCACCTAAGAAACAAAGAGGCCACAATGGGACGAATCGTGTGGACATGGGTCACACTGATGGCAGGAGAAGGCTTTATGGAATACGCTGAGGTGGTGACCTTAGCAAATAAATGTAAAGACTGGTTGTAATTTTAATCTAATGTAAAATCTTGGCAGAGAACATTATAATAAATAAATGCCTTAAGAATACTTAAAATTGGGGGGCATGGCACTATATGTAACCTTAACACTCGTACCCCCATAATACGTTAAGAAAAAGAATACTTAAAATATGCTTCTGTATTTTAAAATATAAAATGTAACATGACAGGAGGTTTTATGTATTTGACATTGTGTCTGGGAAGCAAGGGCCAGACCTCAGAAACTTCAGAACCTGCCGTCCCAGACCTTGCAGGCCTGCTTGGTCTGGGCACAAAAGGAGAGTTGTAAAGATGGTCCTGTAAAGCCATGTGGTGTCATCAACCAGATGCAGCCCTGCTAAAAAGTAAGAGGCTTTGTTGCCCGGATGAATGGAGGGTGTGTTTCAGCCCTGAGATATTCATATTGAAGAGCTCAATTTTCATTGAGTATTTCTCTGAGAATTTTTCCAATTATCTGTAAAATGTCTATGCATTGTGTCTTTTGAGAAATGAGGCATGTCCAGTTTTTTAATCTAACAGCTGCTTTTGGGAACTTGCCAAGATCTCTGGGATTTGAGTGAGGGATTGTGTCCCTTTTCCTGTCATTCAGATTTACAGTTAACATGGTTCTCTTCTCTGCTCCCCTTGTCCACTGGGACTCCCGTTTGGCTTCTTCAAGTTTGCTGCTTAGCACATTGATTCCATGCTAGAAAATAAAATTTTTGTTCATGGGGCCATGGTATTTTATTATGAAAATAGAATAAAAACTTTGAAAACAGAACCGTCTTTTATAATTTAATAAAAAAATTATTTTTCATTGTTTTCTGTGCATGAGGTATATGCACATTGAAAAATAGTTCATGTGGCTCCCAAGGTAGAGACGTGTGAGTTACATATGCTTCACTAGGCCCCAACTCAAAACTACTGTGAGGTAAATACAACTCATGTATCAGTTAATGTGTTAGAGTTGGAAGCACAGCAGGCAGGTGATCATGCCGCAAGTTCTTTATGGACCTGTGGCAAAGGGAGTGATCAGGGAAGGCCACCCTTACCTTGGGGTCTGTAAGGCTGGGGTGTTTTGGTATCTGCTGTCCACAGCTCTTCAGTTATCTGCATACTTTGCCAGTACATTAATCGCTTTGGAGATAAAATTCACTAGTGTGTTACTAAATGTTAATTTCCTTTTGCAGAAAATACAATACCTAGTTTGACTTGATTATTAATATTTAAAATATTTCACCCCTTAACTCTCCCTCATTTGTTTTGCCCACATCCTATTCAATTTCTTTGTTTGGCAGAATTCTGCAAAGTGTGTGTCACCCATTACTGGGATTGTTCAACCCCTGATGTATTTGTATTGATTTGTTTCTGGTGGTAGTTTGCCCTAAAATGTATGTAGAAAAGTATTTTATGATAAAATTGTTGAGTAATGTATGCTCTGTGTGGAATTCAGATGAAAACTTGAATTCAGTGATCAATGCCAAAAAATAAAGTAACTAGCCATTGTTCAAATGACAGCGGTGCTCTCCCTTTTGTAGGTTTTAGACTTTTGTTGCCCTACAATTCTGTTGTGTCAAGAATTCATTTTGCCCCTAGTGCTTCTTGACAGAGTTTTTTTCCTACTTTAACAGTTTATAAATAACATTCTGTATTTCAAGAGAAAAAACTGTTGGTAAGGTCTTAATTTTGTAAATGAGCATTATTTCTATACACACAGAAACAGATTGACAAGAGTTTTATCCTGTTAAAGGCAATACTTTATTTTGAAATTATGTTCTATGTACTTTTTTGGTATTAAAATTAAATTTGTAAAATACATAATATAGGTTTTTAAATATCATATTTGGCCATTTTATAAAAATGATATTATGTTAATGTTTACACATTCAACTTCTTCCTAAATACTTTCACTTGGCTGTTCCAAAGCATCTCAAAATCAGTACCGTGTTTCCCCAAAAATAAAACAAGGTCTTATCTTTATTTTTCCTCAAGAAGACACCCTAGGGCTGATTTTCAGGAGATGTGTTACTTTTTTTAAGTATGGTACAACGATCTACATTTATTCAAATATAGTTAAGTCGTCTTCTTCTGGAGCATCATCATAGTAAAATGGCAGCCACAGCTTTCCTTCTTCCCCGAGGATACACAATACCTAAAGCGGATGTCCTGCTCTTCACTTCACTGAGGAGACTTTCCCCTCAAAGCCTCAGCTTGCAGCACGCACAGGATGGCCGGGACCTGACAGGGGGAGCCCATCTTGTTGGTGGGGCTGCCTGCACCTTTCCGGTCACCTCTGGGATAGTAGCCGTCACAATGGGGCAGATGAGAAGGGCTGCAGGTCTTCTTTACTGCTCCACGAGGAAATGCATGGGTTGTGCAGATACGCTCCGTAGGCGCGCCCATCACTAGGTCTTATTTTCTTTCGGGGTAGGGCTTATATTGCGCAAATGCTTAGAAATTCTGCTAGAGCTTATTTTATGAGTAGGTCTTATTTTCAGGGAAACACGATATGTATAAAATTTTACTCATCATCTTCAACCATTACATCTATTTCTCTTATAATACTAACTCTTTGGGAGTAGGTTGTTAATGAAATCATCACTGCCATCTATTGTCACCGATGGCAAATTTTTTGATTTATCATATATACCTCTACTTATTCTTATACCTGAATCCAATAAGGACTTATTTCTACTCAATTTTATTTAAACAAACAAACAAATAACTATCACTTCTGACCATACTGCTCCATTTTCACTTCACTAGTGTCTTTAGGTCTTTATTTTTTCTACTCTGTATTATTATTCAAACTAACATTGCCAGTGGTATGTCTTCTTCTTTTATAGTTGAAATGATGCTTCTAAAAATCGAATATGTTGGCAATTTATATTTTCACATTTAAAATGTTTCCCTTCTTAAGTCCAGGCAAATCAGCAGAGCATATTCAAGACCTTTTATCAACCATGCCTCCTCTCCCCTGGGCTTATTTCCCTTCATTCTCCCAAGTGCTTCCTAAACTTCAGGAAACTGAAGTGACCTGAAGTTCCGCAGAGGGTCCTGTTCTTGCACACCATATCCCCTCTGCCTAGAATTCTTCCTCCTCCAACCGCATCCGACTAATTCTTGAACAATCTCCCAGGTCCTAGCTCAAGCATCACTTGTTCTGGGAAGTCTTTGCTGGCAGCCAAACAAACAATTACAATAAAATGTGACACATGGTTTGATAAAAGGAAGTTCAGAGAATAATGGAAGCCTGGAGGAGGGGAATCTAATCCATACTTGGCAGATCCGGCAGGGTTTAGAGGATGTGATATCCAAGATCTTCAGGATGACAGAAGTGGGTCAAGCATAGATGCTGGGGCAGAGTGCTCCGCCAGAGGAAAGAGCAAGAGCAAAGAAAGACCTTGATGCTAGAGATCACAATGGATATGTTTAGGAATTTAACCTTGATCTTGAGGACCATTCATTTATTAAAGAAAGAGGGATGCTGGAGGCTGACAGAGCAGTAGGAAGACTATTTCTATTGTGCCGATGAAAGTCCATACCACTCAAGCTAAAATAGTGAGAGTGATGATAGACATAAACAAATAAATTCAAGAGACTTTGGTATACATTTTTTAAAAAAGTAAAAAAAGAAAGAAAGAAGGATATCTCAAGAAAAAATAAGATTGCCCTATGATTCTTTCCTTCCTCTTTTATTTAGATCAAACAAACAGCCCCTACTTTCCTAGGGATCACTAAATCTCCAATGCTCGCCACCTAACTTTTGACAGCATGCCCTAGAATTTCCTTTATTTATTTATTTTTTTGTGAACAAAAGATATGTAAAGTTGACCCAGAAGCAAAAATGCAAAGTTCTGGAATATTACTCTTGTTATTAATATTTGCATTTCATCAAAAAAGGCAGAGACTATTGTTAGATGCTTCCCCCCATCTGCCTTTACCATTGTTTTCCTTTTCTCCTCTCCTTCAAGAGCATAAATTAGTGAAGGTACTACCAAGGCCTGAAATTAAAAAGACCTTCTTGAAGAGCTATCAGCACACCTCTTCTGAAAAGTATGACCCCCGACTGGTTTTATCACCTACCTTCTTCTCTCAAAACTCTTCAGACATTGCTTTTATTCCATAGGCATTTAGCCTGCTGTGCTGTATTCCGTGGTTACCTGTCTAGCCAGATATTCTACCTGGTATCGCTAACCAACCCCATCTTGTATTTCTACCAACCTATTTTATTGTAATAGAAGTAGTAAAAATAACTTTATAAATCCAAACAAAATTTATTCGCGATACTATATTTAAAAACTAATTTATACTTCAATAAAAATTTAATTATATTTAATATTTAGAGTAAATATTTTTAAATCCCAGTATTTATATCCATTTCTATTCTGTCCTCTGTCTTGCTTTAAATTCATATAGATCTCCAAGATGTCATATTTTCTGTATTTGTTTTGTTTAAAATCAGAAGAAAATATGATGCAAGGTTATATGATTTAAGGAAGACTTTTCTGTTAAATGAATATTTATGGAGAAAAATCACAAGGACGCAAAGAAAATTTCGCATAAAATAATTACCAACTGTTGAAAATATGTCTCAAAGAAAAATTAACAACAAAAGAAAAAAAGAATCCAAATCAGATCTGTGAATTTTATCAGCTGAAATTACCTCCTTGCAAATTACTTTTATAAAGGGTAAGAAGTGGTTGCCTTCAGCTTATCTTTGGATCTTAAGTCCAAACACTCTCAAAACCTACTTTCCCCCTTGCTTCTAATGTAGAGAAACTAAAAAGGTTTTCAGATGACTTTGTAAAACATTCTACTGACTTTGAACACCAGGTGGCAGTAGATGTGGCATTTATCGAAAAATGAAGGCAGGAGGAGGAAACTTAATTTGCATTTTATATATGCAAAGGAAGAGTATATACACGGTGTCCCCTGGATACCGTGTGCTAGAATTCATCCTGGGGTACCTCTGATGGAAACAGTCATAATCCAGTGCTGTAAAGATAACTTTATATTTGATTACATGTCTTCAATTAAGTCTAATTCGATCATTTCTCTTGTATCAAAAGACAGAATTAGCCATTTTGGCAACACCTCCCAAAAGGGCCATCACAGAGAAGATATGAATACATGTTGCTCACAAACAATGATTCTCCAGAGGTAATATGTTTCAGTGATAGTATACTTGATTTAATTTTGATTTATTAAATTATACATAATCGTAGAAACAAAAAACCAAGTCTAAAATGGTAAAGTAGCAACCTTAACAATAAATGAGTACAAATATTTCCATTTACAAAGGAGAAAACTGAAATACAGGGAAGTTAGGAGACATGCCCAGAGACACAGTAGTAATTAGCAAATCAGGAAACAGCCTCTGTACTCTATCCACTATCCAGCAATATAATTTAATTTTTCTAACATGTTTGATTTAAGTCAACAGATTTGTGAATAAATGGACTACTGAGAGGCTTATTTATTTAATATTTATCTTGTTCTTCTACATATGCCTAATTTTATTTTCACTTTATAAAATGATGTAGGCTAGTCAATAATATTGTCTTTAGGAGACATAGAATAGCCACTTCTTTGTGGAGGTAGTATAGCAAGGTGCTTAAGCACACAGGTGCTAGAGTCAAGTTATTTAGGCTGACACCTTGGCTCTTCCATTTACAAGCTGTGTGGCCTTGGGCAAGTTGTTAAACCTCTCATATTGTAGTTTTCTTACCTGGAAAAATGAGGATGATGACAAAATTATCTACTTCTAAGAGTTGCCGTATGGATTAAATAGGTTAAATAAATAAGGTTTTTATTTTTTTACTTATTATTAGTTTTTTAAAAGAGAAGATGTGGTTACTTGATTTTTTTTTTTTTTTTTTTTTTTTTTTTGGAGACAGTCTTGCTCTGTCACCCTGGCTAGAGTGCAGTGGCATCATCATAGCTCACAGCAACCTCAAACTTCTGGGCTCAAGTGGTTCTTGGAATGCCTCAGCCTCCCAAGTAGCTGAAATTATAGGCATGTGGCACCATGCCCAACTAATTTTTCTATCTTTTGTAGAGACAGGGTCTCACTGTTGCTCCGGTTGGTCTCAAACTCCTGGTCTCAAGAAATTCTCCTGCCTCAGCCTCCCAAAGTGCTAGGAGGTAAGCCACCACACCTAGCCTAAACAAAGTTTTTAATATAATGCCTGGTATAATACATATTAAAACTTCAATAAATGTTATCATTAATTTCACTGGCAAGAACCAAAATAATTTCAAGAGTTAAATCTACTACTTCACTGAATTGTTTATAAAAATATACTGATCATTTTTATATAGGATTATTTATCATTTGAACTGTCTTTACTACATTTCACATGATGATACATTTTCGGAATATCAGCAAGATTTTAAGAGTTTAAACTAATTCAAATATTGCTAAAACAGGCCTCCAAATTAAAATTTACCATATCCTATTCATCATTATGCAAATAAATATCTATATATTTAAAGAAAACTGATTTCTATAACTTTTCAATTCTTCCTCACTGCTACAAAAATTTGAGTCTATTTACTAAATTCCTTGAAATATAACAAGGTAAAAATGGTAAAGAAAATTAGGCTAAAAGCAAAAGAATTGTCAAAAAAACCCCACAACAATGATAATCTGATAATTTAAAATCTGTGATTTTAAAGATAAACTTTAACAGATTATTATTGACATAATAAAAAGTTATACTGTGGGAATCTTTAAACAGCAAACTTAGTATTTAGAATGTGGAGATCTGTTAATATGTTAATACAAATAGCAAAGGAGTCCTTACAAATGCATCCAAGATCCTTTGACCACTGGGTTCACTGTGGACCTTCCTGGCCTCATCTCTCTCTTAGGCCCCTCTAAATTCCTCAGGACTCTTGATCCACAAACTGGAAATGTTGATTGCATTGTTTCCTCTTTCTCAAATGTTCTATATTCATCTTTTCTTTAAAATCTACTACTCTGGTAAGATTCAGTTATTAGGACATTTTAGAGCACATTCAAATTTGCCAATGCTCTGCTTCTGAAGGTAATCAAAAACAACGAGAAAAAAAACAACAACTATATTTCCAAACTACATTTCCTATTATGTAATAAAACTTGCAATTTAGTGAAGATAATGGAATCAATACATTTCAATAGCTGTTATCTCCTTTAAAGTAACATTAAATAGCTGTTACCTCCTTTAAAATAACAGTTTGAGAGTTACATCTTGTATCACTTGTTATAAATTTGCCAAAGTATTTTTTTAATTTCTCTTTTGGAACTATATTCAGGGCCTTTTAATATACCTTTGATGGGAGAAAAATTTCTGATCCTATAGGGTAAACTGAATAAATATAATGTGAATTTGTTAGGTGAATGTGTTAAAATACTTATTCAAAATTAAAAATAATTGCGGCTCCCTATAAATTATTCTAACTGTAAAGCAAATATTACATTAATATTTCATTGTTTCAAAAACTATTAATTTTATATGTATTTATACAGGCAAATAAAGGTCTGAAAAGATAGAGTGGTACTGTTAAAGCAGGTTATAGATGAAATTTTGGATTATAAGGACCATTAATTTTCTATTTTACATATACATATATAATCCTCAAATACTATTCCAAGTCAATGTTATTTTTACATAGTGACTTTTCATTTCTGATATTGTATTTTCATATGTAGAAGTTACATTTTAGTGTTTTTCATACCTTCTATTTCTCTCCTCATCATGTTCAGTTTTTCTTTACTGTCTTGAGGATACCTAGCCCATTTATATCACAGAATTTAATGTCCTGATTCATTAATCCCATTATCTTTGCCGTGTCTGTGTCTAAGCCTGTTGACTGACATTTCTGCAGGCTGTAGCTCATATTTTCCTTCTTCTTTGCCTGTCTGGTCATTTCTCTTTTTTTATTAGATGTCAGTAAATTTGAACTTTATGTTTTTAGGCCCTTTAAAAACTGTTGGATTTTATTCTGGCTAACATTTAAGTAAATTGAAATCAGTTGGGTCCCTTTAATGCTTGCTTTTAAGCTTCATTAGGATACCTCCAGAGTAACTTTGATTTACAATTGACTTAGCCCCTTTTAAGGACTCTACTGATATCTCATGTGTTATGAGGTCTTTCCACTTTGGGAGGAAAACAAATTGTTTCTAGCCCTGCATGAGGTCTAGGAATGCTTTAACCTGCAGTTTAACATTCCGTTCACGATGGACCCCATTATATGATGGTGGTCCTGTAGGTTATAATACTATATTTGTACTGTACCTTTTCTATGTTTGGATATGTTAGACACACAGATACTTACCACTGTGTTCCAATTGTCTATAGCCATAGTCCCCAACCCCTGAGCCATGGACAAGTAGCAGACCATGGACTGTTAGGAACCTGGCCACATAGCAAGAGATGAGCAGCGGGCCAGTGATCCAAGCTTCATCTGTATTTATAGCCACTCCCTATTGTTCCCATCACCACATAAGCTCCGCCTCCTGTCAGATCAGTGGTGGCATTAGATTCTCATAGCAGTGAAAACCCTACTGTAAACCGCACATGTGAGGGATCCAGGTTGTGCACTCCTTAAGAGAATCTATGCCTGATGATCTGAGGTAGAGCTCAGTCGGTGATGCCAGTGCTGGGGAGCGGCTGCAAATACAGATTATCATTAGCATAGAGGTTTGACTGCACAATAAATATAATGTGCTTGAATTGTCCCGAAACCATCCCTCCTCTCCCCTGTCCATGGAAAAATTGTCTTCCATGACTCTGGTCCCTGGTGCCATAAAGGCTGGGGACTAATGCCCTACAGTATTCAGTTCAGTAATATGCTGTTCAGGTTTAGGAGCAACAGGCTGTACCATATGGCCTCGTTATGCAGTAGGCTACCCCATCTAGGTTTGTGTAAGTACGCTCTACGATGTTCACATGGCCATGAAATTGCTTAATGATGCATTTCTCACAAAGATACATTTCTCACAATGTATGCTTGTCATTAAGCAAAGTGTAACTGTAGTTCTTTCTCTGGCCTAGGGTGTTTTTATTTTCACACAATTGCAGATCAGTATCAAGCAAAAACCTGAAGTCACTTTTCTATAAATATCTGGTATACTCTCTGTTC